>NW_027256887.1:86106441-86306441 GCF_029215685.1 Pituophis catenifer annectens
GTACTATTTCTGGAATTTGCCTGCCGTTCTGTAACTTTTCGCTTCTCTCCCTTCTGTGTATATTTGCTGTGCCTTATCTTGCGTGAAAGCAAAATATATTTTTCTTTGGGAGGAAAAAAAAAAAAACCCAAATAAATTTCTGCAATCCTTCCTAGGCAGTTCTGATCCTCAAAAAATAGGGTCGGCACACTCCAAAGAGAAAAGTTATTTTTCAAAATGAAAGGAGCATTTAATATCTGGGCTCTGGCGAAGATGGAATGCTACCGTAACTCATGTTCCTTCTTCGCTTTTTTATGACTTTGAAATCAAATCATACAGTCGGTAAAGCAACTAATAATGTTGTTTTCTAGTGTTGCTGAAGTGTACATTGCAACCAATTTTTCTCAGCAGGCGATGGTCCGTATAGTTACCTTTTTCTTGTCGTGTGCCCAAACTGTGTGCACGTGTGCAGGCACCCATAATGCAATGCGCCCCCGCCGCACATGCGCGCACGAACCCCCCCCACTCCCCTTAACCCCCCGCAAATGCACACGCAACCCCCCACGCTCCTCCTGCCTCCTACGCATGCGCGCATGACCCTCCCCCCCCGTTTTGGGCCTAGTAGGCCTAAACAGGCTGTGGGGGCCGCCACATCCCTCTGCGCTCCCCCTGCCCCCTGAGCATGTGCGTGCAAACCCTGCCCCCCCACGCATCCCAAAAATCAGCTCGCCAGCGGGAGGCATGCGCCTGTTTAGGCCTACTAGGAGGCACGCGCGCCAGGGGTGGGTTCTACTTAACTTTATTACCGGTTCGCAGTGAGGCCGCTCGCGCGCGCTCGCTTTCCTCGTGCATGCACGCGCTCTTCTGCACAAGCGCAGAAGCATTTTGATGACGTCGGGGTCGGTGGGCGGAGCCTCCCACCAGTTTTACTACCGGTTCTATAGAACCGGTGCGAACCGGGGGCAACCCACCACTGACGCGCGCACATGTACGGTGGAGCTGAGCTGGGCGACGGCTCGTGTGCCCGCAGAGAGGGCCCTGCATGCCAGCTGTGGCACGTGTGCCATAGGTTCGCCATCACGGCAGGGGTGAAATCCAGCAGGTTCTGGAGAACCGGTAGTGGAAATTTTGAGCAGTTCGGAGAACCAGCAAATATCACCTCTGGCTGGACCCAGAGTGGGGTGGGAATGGAGATTTGCAGTATCCTTCCCCTGGAGTGGGGAGGGAATGGAGATTTTGCAGTATCCTTCCCCTGCCACGCCCACCAAGCCAAGCCACGCCCACCAACACGCCCACAGAACCGGTAGTAAAAAAAATTGGATTTCACCACTGCATTACGGGTATAGTTATTTTTATCAGGGAGCCTGTTTTAAGAGCTCACTTTCAGTTAATTCAACAACCAAGTTGCACGTGAATCTGTTATGAATTAAAAAAGAAGAAAAACCTGCAAAGGACTTTCGGAGTAGTTGTGCTAGGAAGAGAGTTGCTTTGATGGTTATTTTACAGTGGCATAAAATCAGGAGTCTGTCGCAGCATGTCCAACGAAGAAATGCTCTTAAAAGGCGTATACTTTTGTGAGGTGCTTTCATCGCACACAAAAGCGAAGGCCTTTTTATGATAACGTTTGTTCCTGGGAAAAGCTGCTACCAGACTCCCGATTCAGATCACCTGTTTATAGAATTACGAATTAATTATATGGAAATTGGAGACTTGACTTAACCTACTTCCTGGGTCTGCCAAAGGCAGTCTGAACTCTCTGGATCGACACAATAATAACCCCCCCCTCCTCCTAATTTTAAAACTAAATGCAGGTAGTCCTCGACTTACGGCCACAATTTGAGCCCAACGTTTCTGTTGCTGAGTGAGACACTTGTTAAGTGCCCCATTTCACGACCTTTCTTGCCAGAGTTGTTAAGTGAATCACCGGAGTTGTTAAGTTAGCGACACGGTTGTTAAGTGAATCTGGCTTCCCTGTTGACCACGCTCGTCAGAAGGTCGCAAAAGGGAAACATGTGACCCCGTCATAAATGTGAGTCAGTTGCCAAGCAGCTGAATTTTGATGACCATGACCAGGGGAATGCTGCAATGGTTGTATGTGTGGAAAAGGGTCGCGAGTCACTTTTTTCAGAGCCATTATAACTTCAGACAGTCATTAAATGAACTGTTGTAAGTCAAGGACTACCTGTAAAGTTAATATACAGTAGTGGCCAAAATTGTGGAAACCTTTTGGGAGAAGTGGATTTTTGAGGTTTGATGGCTAATAACACCACTTTTTTTTTTTTTTGAGTTTGAAGATAATCCTATTCCACTGCTGGAATGGCCTGGGAATAGCCCAGACCTTAAAACCCAATTGAAAATTAATTAACCCTAACCCTAACCCTAACCAGGCCACAAATTGGAGTGTATATGTTTTAACGTTTTAATGTCTTCTTTTAATTTTTGTATGGGATATTGTTGCATTGTTTTATTCTCTGTTGTAAGCCGCCCAGAGTCCCTTGGGAGTTGGGTGGCATAGAAATGCAAATAAATAAATAAATAAATAAATAAATAAATAAATAAATAAATAAATAAATAAATAAATAAATAAATAAATAAATAAATAAATAAATAAAATCTATGGAGCCGACCAGAGAAACTTTGTTAGTACTATCTGTACTGCATGATTCACTTAATAACTGCAGTGCCTCGATTTATGTCTGTGGCCAAAAAAAAAATCATTACATTACGGGCTTTACCAAACAGCAGGCTCATAATTTTCTCACACGTGAGAAGTCAGGATGTTTCTGATTTTTTTTTCCAGAATGAACAGGATGAGGAGTTTGGTGCAGCTGTTGCCATGGATTATATAGGAGAAAGGCAGGTTTTTAGAAACTGAGTCCATTAATAGCTTGTTGCAAAATCAACAGTTTTCCAGTTGGCCAGCGCCAAATCTCTCTTTCAGGAAGGAAACACTTAATGGGCTGTTTAATTAGGTGGCAAAAGTCGTTTGCAGTCAGCAATCGGAAAGTTTGCCACTTTAACTGAACTTTTAACTTTAAATAATTTCTTTATTTAAAGTTTTAATGTGTTTTTTTTTGGGGGGGGGATTTGGAACAACCTTATTTATTTTATTTTATTTGCTCAGTTTCTATAGCTGCTCATATAAAATAGAATATAATTCTTTATTGGCCAAGTGTGATTGGACACAGGGGTGGGTTCTAAATTTTTTTATTACTGGTTCTGTGGGCATGGCTTATTTTGTGGGCGTGGCTTCGGGGGTAATGTGACTGGGTGGGCATGGCCAACTTTTTTTTTTTACTTTTAAAAGCATTTTTTCTACAACCTTAAGAGGTTGCAAAAAAAAAAATGCTTTGAAAAGCCTCTGATGATTAGGCAACTCAGCTGGGATCGCCAGAGGCTTTTAAAGGCATTTTTTTTCCTACAACCCCTTCGGCTGAGGTAGAAAAAATACTTTTAAAAGCCTCTGACGATCCCAGCTGAGCCGCGCGATCATCAGAGGGTTTTTTTTTAACTTTTAAAAGCATTTTTTCGGCCGAAGAAGTTGTAGAAAAAATGCTTTTAAAAGCCTCTGACGATCCCAGCTGAGCCGCGCAATCATCAGAGGGGTTTTTTTTTACTTTTAAAAGCATTTTTTTGGCCGAAGAGATTGTAGAAAAAAATGCTTTTAAAAGCCTCTGACGATCCCAGCTGAGCTGCGCGATCATCAGAGGGTTTTTTTTTTACTTTTAAAAGCATTTTTTCGGCCGAAGAGGTTGTAGAAAAAAATGCTTTTAAAAGTTAAAAAAAAAAGCCTCTGATGAGGTGGGCGGGGTAAGCGAGCGGCGAACGGGCTGGGGACTGGTTTGGGGATGTAGCCAGCCAATGTTATTACCGGTTCTCCGAACTACTATAAATTTTTACTACCAGTTCTTGCGAACCGGTGCGAACCGAGAGCAATCCACCACTGATTGGACACATAAGGAATTTGTCTTTGGTGCATAGGCTCTCAGTGTACATAAAGAAAAATAAAATGCATTCATCAAGTATCAAAAGATACAACACTTAGTGATAGACATAGGGTACAAATACTATCAATCAATATCAATATAAATCGTAAGGATACCAGCAACAAAGTTACAGTCATGCAGTCATAAGTGGGAGGAGGTGGGTGATAGGAACGATGAGAAGATTAATAGTAATGCAGACTTAGTGAATAGTTTGACAGTGTTGAGGGAATTATTTGTTTAGCAGAGTGAGGGCAGAGTGATATCAATAGCAGAGTGGTATCAATATCAAGTACAACCTTAAAACAATTAAAGCATATACAAACATTAAAAGAAAACCCGAACTAACAGCAACCAGAACATGAACAGAATAAGGGGGTTGGAAGGGACCTTGGAGGTCTTCTAGTCCAACCCCCTAATTAAGCAGGAAACTCTATACCATTTCAGACAAATGCCTGTCCATTGTTTTAATGATTTATGCGGTGTTTTATGCCATGCCCGTAAGCCGCCTAAAGTTACTTTGGCTGAGATGGGCGGCATATATGTTTGATAAATAAATAATAAATAACAATAATATTTATTTATTTATTTATTTATTTATTTATTTATTTATTTATTTATTTATTGGTTCGATTTATATGCCGCCCTTCTCCGGAGACTCAGGGCGGCTTACCATGCGTTAAGCAATAGCCTTCATACTTTTGTATATACCTGCTTAGTAGGGATTTTCCCCCCCTCCAAGCGGTGTTCTTTTTTATACAAAGTCAGCTTATGGCCCCCACAATCCGGGTCCTCATTTTACCTCCCTCGGAAGGATGGAAGGCTGAGTCAACCTTGAGCCTGGTGAGATTTGAACTCGCAGTAATTGCAGGCAGCTGGCAGCTAAGTGCTAGCACTTAACAGCACTTTAGTCTGCTGCACCACCAAGGTAATAGTTAACATAATTGTTAAGCTCATCCTTTCCTTTTCTCTCTGCCTCCCTTCCCTTCCAATTATCCTTGTTTCACACCCAGCTTAATTTCTGCTTTTTAATTCATTTTGCGATACCTCTTGCGGCAGTCATTAAGTGAATGCCATGGTTTCAAGGCAGCCAACATAGTCATTAAGCAAACACCATGGTCATTAAGCAAGCCAATGGTTCGCTAGGTCCGGTTTTGCTGAAAACCAAAAGTAAATGCCAATTTTGGATTAAACCGTCATAAAACCCAGGTCATGTGAATGTGGGAATGCTACAAATGAGTGTAAATGCAGGCCAGTGGCTGAGCACTTCACATTGCAGTCACAAGACCTGGAGTTGGCTGTTAGAAGTTCAGAACCAGGACATATGTACAGATAGTCCTCCATTTACGACCACAATTGAGCCAAGCAACTGAGACGGCTGTTAAGTGAGTTTTGCTCCATTTTACAACCTTTCTTCCCCCAGTGGTTAAGTGAATCCATGCAGTTGTTAAGTTAGGAATACGGTTGTTAAATGAATCGGGCTTTCCCATGGACTTCGCTTGTCAAAAGGTCACAAGAGGGGATCGCATGACCCCGGGATGCTTCAACCGTCATAAATGTGAATCAGTTGCCCAAACATCTGAATTTTGATCATGCGACTATAGGGATGCTGCGATGGTCATGTGGAAAAATGATCATAAGTCATTTTTTTCAGTGCCGTTATAACTTCCAACAGTTGCTAAATGGTTGAAAGTCGAGGACTACCTGTACCCCCGGTGATGTCATTTGTGACTTGAAACGGTCTCTAAGCGACCAGTCATAAGTCGAGGACTACCTGTAATTTATTTATTTATTTATTTATTTATTTATTTATTTATTTATTTATTTATTTATTTATTGTTAAATTTATATACCGCCCTTCTCCCTGAGGACTCAGGGCGGTGTACAGCCAAATAAAAACATAGACTACAAACATTAAAATACTATTAAAAAGATATATATAAATTTGGCCCCGTAATTAAAAAAAACAATGACAAACCAATTAAAAAACATTTAAAAGTGTTAAGCCAGCCCAGCTTGCTGAAAAAAGAAAGTTTTAAGGGCACGGCGGAAGGCACCGAGGTCTTGGATTCTCCTTATCTCTGGGGGCAGCGGATTCCAGAGGGTAGGTGCCCCCACAGAGAAGGCCCTCCCCCTGGGGGTCACCAGCCTATATTGCTTGGCTGATGGCACCCCGAGGAGGCCCTCTCTGTGGGAGCGCACAGGTCGATGGGAGGCCGTCGGTAGCAGCAGGCGGTCTCGAAGATAACTAGGTCTTATGCCAATTGATAAAAATACTCTCCAACTCCCACTAATTCATTCCATGTGTGTTGTATTCTATTCACGTGTTGGTTGCTGAGAGCAAAAGTAATTATTCTGCAGTTTGCAACTCTACTGTAAATATCACCGACGATCGTGATGTCTGCATCCTGCCCTTTTAAGATCTGTGTTGCTGCCTTTTGCTCTATGTTCCTTTTCTGTTGTGACCTAGGATTCCTGAGTCATTAAAACACACGAGTAGTCCCAAAAACCTGTTTTATTGCAATAGCTGTGAATTACGTTCATTCACAGCTGAGTCCCAATTAGCTGCAAAAAGTCCTTTGGGATAATCACTAACCTTTATCTCCCTTGACACGCTGCCAAAGAGCTATTTGGCAAAGCCACGCGGAGTCCAGAATCAAACAGAGTTGCCGACTGGGAACAGAATTAACAATGTTGCTTTCCTGCAAAGTGCCCATGTGCCTTTGCTCCTCTTTTAAGCCTTATGGGAGGGGCCAATCATCTCCAAGCCTTACTCCCGAGTCGTCCCTTTTGTTTTACCTGTTTGTGCCTTCTGGCAGCTCTGCGTATGCATGCACTAGGAACAGGCTCCTCCTGTTCCTCTGCCTCTCTGATGTCTGACTCTGGAGGCTCCGGAGTCCGCAGATAACTCCTAGATGGCCCTGACCCCATCTCTGCCTCCGACACAGAGCCCTCATCCGAGCCTTCCCCAGACTCCAGGACTGGCCCATGTTCCTCCCCAGCCTCCTCACTCTCAGACTCCACTGCCAGCTCCGCAGGCTGCTGGCGGACCACAACATTTTCGCTCCAAGAACCATAAAGGGAGCAAGTTGCAAATCCCCGCATTTATTTTTGGCATAGAGGGCTGGTTTTGCTCCAGCGCCTTGGTGCAGTTGAAGCTTCATGTAAGCAATCTTAAAATCATCTCGCTTGGGTGAGCAGGTCCCTGTGTAGTGGAGATGCAGAGAAAAAAAGAAATAGTAGAATAAGAGAGTTGGAAGGGACCTTGGAGGTCTTCTAGTCCAACCCCCTGCTCAGGCAGGAAACCCTATACCATTTCAGACAATTGACTGTCAATCTTTTGTTAAAAACTTCCAGTGTTGGAGCACTCACAACTTCTGGAGGCAAGTTGTTCCACTGATTAATTTTTCTCAATGTCAGGAAATTTCTCCTTAGTACTAAGTTGCTTCTCTCCTTGATTAGTTTCCACCCATTGCTTCTTGTCCTGCCTTCTGGTGCTTTGGAGAATAGCTTGACTCCCTCTTCTTTGTGGCAGCCCCTGAGATATTGGAAGACTGCTATCATGTCTCCCCTGCTCCTTCTTTTCATTAAACTAGATATACCCAGTTCCTGCAACCGTTCTTCGTATGTTTTAGCCTCCAGTCCCCTAATCGTCTTGGTTGCTCTTCTCCGCACTCTTTCTAGAGCCTCAACATTTTTTTTACATCGTGGCGACCAAAACTGGATGCAGAATTCCAAGTGTGGCCTTACCAAGGCATTATAAAGTGGTATTGACACTTCATGTGATCTTGATTCTATCCCTCTGGGTCAGTGGTGGGCTTCAAATTTTTTTACTACCGGTTCTGTGGGTGTGGCTTGATGGGCAGGGCATGGCTTGGTGGGTGTGGCTTGATGGGCAGGGCATGGCTTGGTGGGTGTGGCTTGATGGGCAGGGCATGGCTTGGGGGGTGTGGCCTGGTGGGCGTGGCAGGGGAAGAATACTGTAAAATCTCCATTCCCTCCCCAATTCAGGGGAAGGTTACTGCAAAATCCCCATTTCCTCCCGATCAGCTGGGACTTGGGAGGCAGAGAATAAACTCTCTGTCTTTCATCCAGGAAGTTTGACGAAGGGGCTGCAAAGTGTGAGGGGTCAGGCCGTTCTTCATTTTGCAGAATGCCAAAACTTTCCACCCACCAATCTTGAGGTTTTTCAAACTGTGTTCCTAGGCTTCTGCAAAGCCTCAACGGAGTTCTGCGAGAGACTAGTAGCAAAAACTAAATTTAAAAAGCCTTTTAAACACAGCCAGGGACATCTACGGCCATATCTCTAAGGAACGGCCATTTACATTCCAGCTCCTTAAACCACCGATTCGCTTGGTTAAAACATTAACCGCTCGAGTGATGGCGAAAACCATGTTTTAATCTTTGTAGATCGGAAAAGTTAATGTTGCATTTACTTCGCTGTTTGTACTGTATTTATCTGTGATTGTAGGCAGGGGTGAGTTCTACTGACATTTACTACTGGTTCGCAACGGGATCACATCCGCACGCTCACTTTGCATGCGTACGTGCCTTGCTTCTGTGCCTGCGCAGATTGTTTCTGATGACATCAGGGTCAGTGGGCGGAGCCTCCCGCCGGTTTTACTACCGGTTCTATAGAACCGGTCTGAACCGGGGGCAACCCACCACTGATTGTAGGGTGATAGCTGGAGCTTATCTGGGATATCTGTTTGTACAGGTAGTGTTCTGCCTCAGCTACGGACCCCAAAGAATGCAGCACACACAAAGTCTGTACAAACCTTAGTTTACTAAAATAAAATCAGGGGTTTTTTTTTTCAAACAAAGGCTGTTAATTAACTTTCTTAACAGCCTGCAAGAATCCAAAGAATAAATAATCTTAATATAACTATGGTTGGCAGAAAGCGCAGAAGCAATTTGCAGATAACTAAGATCAAGGCATGAAGGAGAGTGAACGGTTGTTCCCTGCAAATTGCTTCAGTCAGTGTTCCTCCTTAAATAGGCTAAGGGAGTGGCCAATTAGCCCCAAGCTTTACTCTCAAGGAGACCTCCTCCTGAGGAGCCACTCCTGCCTTTTGGCAGCTCTGCGTGCCCGTGCATTAAGAAGAGGCTCCTCCTCTTCGTCCTCTTCACTTAAAGAAGCTTCTGGAGGTTCTGAAGGCCCTGGCTGGATCCCCACCTCTGGCACCACATCTTCTCCAGCCTCCTCATTGTCTGACTCGAGCGCCAGCTGCACAGGCGGCTGGCGCAGCACCACACCAGCCTCCTCGCTGTCTGAATCAGCCACCAGCCGCACAGGCCGCGTACGGGCCACAACAGGTAGTCCTCGATTTACGACCAAACTTGAGCCCAGAATTTTTGTTGCTAAGTGAGAAATGTGTTAAGTGAGTTTTGCTCCATTTTATGACCTTTCTTGCCACATTTGTTCAGCAAATCAATGCAGTTGTTAAATTAGTGACATGGGAATCTGACTTCCCCATTGCCTTTGCTTGACAGAATGTCGCAAAAGGAGAAACATATGAATTCCTGGACTCTGCAAACTGTCATAAATATGAACCAGTTTGTCAAAAAGCCTCCAAATGTAAATCACGTGACCATGGGGAAAGCTGCAACTGTTGTAAGTGTGAAAAAGGGTCATAAGTCACTTTTTTTAGTGCCGTTGTAACTTCGGTCACTAAATGAACTGTTATAAGTCGAGGTAGTGATTTTCCAAGTACTTTCGTATAGAAAGTGGCATGAAATACACAGATTTCCTTTACCTCCAGGTTTCTGTCACTCATGCTTTGTCTTTTGCTCAGAGGTTCTGGGAACGGTTATTTTTTTAACCAACAACCCCCCCACCCCCCCAAAAAAAGTTGGAAAATTTCTTGCTTACAGAGACCAGCGTACAATATATAATTATAGGAGCTGAGTGCATTGCCTAGTCTTGTTACCCTGAACTTGTTTTCTTTATTCATGTCAGAAGCATCACAATTAAAATAAAACATACGATATGACAGTGATGGCTAACCTTTTTTGCCATTGTGTGCCAGGAGATAGAATAGAATAGAATAGAATAGAATAGAATAGAATAGAATAGAATAGAATAGAATAGAATAGAATAGAATAGAAAATAAGGAATGGAATGGAATAGAATAGAATAGAATAGAATAGAATAGAATAGAATAGAATAGAATAGAATAGAATAGAATAGAATAGAAAATAAGGAATGGAATGGAATGGAATGGAATGGAATGGAATAGAATGGAATGGAATAGAATAGAATAGAATAGAATAGAATAGAATAGAATAGAATAGAATAGAAACCTCACTCTCTTTTTGCACTGATGATGTTATCTAGTTGGGTAATGAGAGAGAAGGGAAGAGAAGGGGAGAGAGAGGAGAGGAGAGGAGAGGAGAGGAGAGGAGAGGAGAGGATAGGACTGGACTAGACTAGACTAGACTAGACTAGACTAGACTAGACTAGAATAGAATAGAATAGAATAGAATAGAATAGAATAGAATAGAATAGAATAGAATAGAATAGAATAGAATAGAAATAAGAATTGGGATAGGCTAGGCTAGGCTAGGCTAGGCTAGGCTAGAGTAGAGTAGAGTAGAGTAGAGTAGAATAGAATAGAATAGAATAGAATAGAATAGAATAGAATAGAATAGAATAGAATAGAATAGAATAGAATAGAATAGAATAGAAACCTCACTCTCTTTTTGCACTGATGATGTTATCTAGTTGGGTAATGAGAGAGAAGGGAAGAGAAGGGGAGAGAGAGGAGAGGAGAGGAGAGGAGAGGAGAGGAGAGGATAGGATAGGATAGGATAGGACAGGACAGGACAGGACAGGACTGGACTGGACTGGACTAGACTAGACTAGACTAGACTAGACTAGACTAGACTAGAATAGAATAGAATAGAATAGAATAGAATAGAATAGAATAGAATAGAATAGAATAGAATAGAATAATAATAATGAGAGAGAAGGGAAGAGGAAAGGAGAGGAGAGGAGAGAATATTAGGATAGGATAGGATAGGATAGGATAGGATAGGATAGGATAGGATAGGATAGGATAGGATAGGATAGGATAGGATAGGATAGGATAGGAGCTGGAAGGAAGTCTTCTAGTCCAACTCCCTGCTCAAGCAGAAAACGCTATACCATTTCAAATGGTTGGCCGATCTCTTCTTAAAAACTGCCGGTGTTGGAGCATTCACAACTTCTGGAGTCACTGATTAATTGTTCTCACTGTCAGGAAGTTTCTTTTTAGTTCTACGTTGCTTACAGCATGCAGTGCAGTAGCAAGAACTTTCTGACTTGCAAGTTGAAACATTTTCCAGGGTTTTGTTTTTTTCCCCCCCCCTCTCCAAAAAGACAGCTTGGCTGGGACTCAAACATCTTGCATTCTTTCATACAACTTCTGCACGTTCGCCATTCAAACCCTGCAGAGGACAATACAAAGAGAATTCCATCTGCCTCTTTGATCTAGGTCTGTCATGGCAGAGAGGGAGACCCCAGGTGGGAGGGTGAGTCTATAAAAAAACTATAAAACTATAAAAACATAAAAACTCCATGGCTGAGAATATTGGCATTGCGCTGCTCTTTAGGATTTCTATAACGTAAATATTTATAACCGACACTTTGGACTCCATCTAAGGAACGTTCAGAGCAGCCGACGGCCTCCCCAGCCAAACGAACCCTGGATAGCAAAAGTGATGCAGAAGTTAAATATTCAAAGAATGCAGCATAGGCGTAATATTATAAAGGACACGAAATGGCTCTGTTTACACTAGAAGTGTCCAACTTTGGCCATTTTAAAACTTGTGAACTTCAACTCCCAGAATTCCCCAGGTAACATGGCTGGCTGGGGAATTCTGGGAGTTGAAGTCCACAAGTCTCAAAATTGCCAAAGTTTAGAAACCCTGATTTAGACAAATGCCCTACACCCGTGATGGCGAACCTATGGCATGCGTGCCACAGGTGGCACTCAGAGCCATATCTGCGTTGTGGCTCCGTTGCCTGAGCCTGAGCTATTGACAGATGCAGACTCTGAGAGTGAGGGAGAGGAGTTGGCAAGGCCTCCCTCTCTAGGACCCTCCTCTCTGGCAATGCCTCCGGAGGACACCGAAGGCCAAGAGATAGGCCCAGAGCCAAGCACGTCCCCGCAGCCACAGATGGACGGCGACGAAGGAGATAAGTGCTGGCTGGATCCTCGACAGCGGCTCAGGGAGAAGTGTGCGCAGCAGAGGGGAAGGCGTGCCAGAGATTAGCTGAGTCACTGGACCACACCCCACAGGGTATAAATGTGGGTATGGTGGCCGGTTCAGTTTGTGACGAGCAAAAACTAGAAATAATCCATGATCTCTGCATTACTGGACTTCTGTCTGCCTTGTCGGACTGCATTTGGACTAATCCTTGTATTGCTGAAACTTTGCCTGCTTTATCAGAATGCTAGCAGTCTAATCTTTGTTTTGTGTGAGTAAAGTCTGAATTGGCAGCTAGCCACTGGGTTACTGCCAGCTTTATCTTCAAAGACTTTGTTGTGTGGCTTATTAACTCCGGGCCGTCTGTGGGGGTGCGTGTGTGGGACAGGGACAGAACAATCTGTGGGCACGTGAACATTGCCCTAGCTCAGCTACAGCACGCATGCGCGTGCCGGCCACCTGATTTTCAGGCCTTCTGGGCCCACCAGAAGTCAGGAAAGGGGCTGTTTCTGGCCTCCAGAGGTTTTCTGCGTGGTGTGCGGGTAAGGCCTCAAAAAAAGCCTCTGGAGCCTGGGGAGGGCGAAAAAACGGGCCTACTGGGCCCATTGTGCCATCACGGGCCAAAAGCGGGGGAGCGCGGGGTGGTCTCGTGGGGGGGACAGGGTGCATTGAATTTTGGGTGTGAGCACACAACGTGAGCGACCCCCTGCGCGACCCCCACTTTTGGCACGCGACGGCAAAAAGGTTAGCCATCACTGCCCTACACAATAATACATCTCTATTGAGAATTAAATAGCACGAAAAAGTAGTTGTTGCAAGCTTCACAAGACAGGAAGTTGACAATTCAAGAACCCACAGAAAGGAAAAACTAGAATTGATGGACATTTTCTTTGCAGTTCTACTTCACTGGAGAACAATGCTGGAAAATATATAGAATAAGAATGAGGACATTTTAGAACTGTTTTATTTCTCGTGTTTGAATATCTCCCTAATCCTTTCAGCTGGATTCAAGAATTTTTGTAGCAGAGTTTGCATTAACACATACATTTATTTTGGTGCGTATTTTTCTAAACATAGGCATTTTTATTGCTATGGACATGATTTTTATACGTTTGTGTGTGACTGTGTAGGGTGGGGGTACGTGTGGTGTGTTTGTGTCGGTGTGTAGGTGTGTAAAATACTGAGTCTGTGATTCCTCAAATAAGACATTTGTACATTGCTTTCACTAAATGATGCATTCTCCAAGGAGTTTGAATAAAAATAATAATACAGATAGTCTTCATTTAGCAACTGCCTCATTTAGCATTCGTTCTCAGTTACAACTATGAGGAAAAAGTACCATAACTTTTTGACCAATCTTCTCATTTACAGCTTTCGCACAGCTACACCATAAAGCCAAGGAAAACGGAAATAAGATGATAAGCACAGTTGTGGTATCATTTAGCGACCATTGGCTGAATGACTGAGTTGCCAATCCCAGTTGTGGTTGCTAAATAAGGACAACCTGTAATAACACCCCAAAAATAAGACCCAACCGGAAAATAAGCCCTAGCATGATTTTTCAGGATGCTCGTAATATAAGCCGTACCCCCAAAATAAGCCCTAGTTAAGATTGTCAGCCAGATGGATGCATTTAGTACCGTATTTGTCCCAAAATAAGACCTAACCAAAAAATAAGGCCTTTGCGTGTTTTGGAGCAAAAATTAATATAAGACCTGGTCTTATTTTCGGGGAAACACGGAATTAATTTATTAAATTAATAAGCTGCTTGACTCGCAGAAACTCTGGGCATTCTTCTTGTAGCGTATATTTTTTAATAACCTAACAAACTGTAAAATGTGGGGTGGGGGGAAGTCTACATTTTGAGCAATAACTGTTCAGTGCACTGGTTAAATAATGAGAAATTATATCAGTTTATGTTCAGAGGCTGAATGTCCACTATTCTCTCTCATTATTAATGGAGGCTTAGCAGCCAGCCTAAGGATGCAGAAATGGCTTCTGGCCAGAGGTAGGATTCAAAAATTTTAGCAAGGGGTTCTCTGCCCAGTTGCTGGGTGGGTGTGGCCATGGTGGGCGTGGCCTACTCGGACTCCTGCACCATGGTTGGGAGGCATTTTCACCCTCCCCAGGTTCTGGAGGCTTTCCTTGAGCCTCTGGGAGGGCGGAAACGGCCTTCCCTGGGCTCTGGTGGCCCTCCGGAGGCTGGAAATAGTCCCATTTATGAACTTCCGATACTTCTGGTAGGCCCGTTTTTCACCTCCCCAGGCTCCAGAGGCTTTTCTTGAGCCTCTGGGAGAGCAAAAATGGTCTGCCCCAGGCTCCGGAGGCCCTCCGAAGGCCGGAAATGAGCCCGTTTCCAGACTTCCGGGAGGCCCATTTTTTACCCTCCCAGAACCTCTGCTCGGGCCCTGCACTTACCTGGTATCCAAAACGGGCCGTCTGGAGACTCCGGGGAGGGGAGGGGAGGGATGGGCGGGGCCAGATAGTCCTTGCAAGTACCGGTTCGGCGAACCAGAGTAAAATTAACATCCGGTTTGCTTGAACAGGTCCAAACCGGCTCAATCCCACCCTTGCTTCTTGCAAGCATAACATTTAAAAGGCACCGTTTTGACTTCTGCTGAACCTCTTGGTTTCCATTTTTAGCGGAAAACACCCTGAGTGATGGTCTTTTTTCCTTTGCAGGTTGCACGGAGAGTCCCAAGACAGACACGGTTTCTGCAGAGATTGGTGTGTAATATTCTAACTCTGAATTGTTCTCCTCTTGCAAGAAATTGTCGGCAATCGCCCTCTCCAGAAGAGCAGTGCGCAGCTGCTCTTCTGGTTTCCGGCCAGCTGGTCTTTGCGGGCACTGGAGTGCCGGAAAACAGCCTGAAAGTGGCTCAAAAAAATGGCCAAAAAACAGGCCGGTTTTGGGGCCATTTGGGGGCCTTTTTCAGACCATTTTTCAGGGTGTTTTTGGCCTGAAAAACACCTGCAAAACACCCTGAAAATGCCCCCCAAAACATCTTGAAAATGGCCCGAAAAATGGCCCAAAAATGGCCAAAAACAGGCATGCGGCCGCCGACCAGCTGGTCTTTGGATTTCTGGTGCTCCATGCACGCACATGCACACACGTGCACGTGCATGCACGCGTGTTCCGGTTTGGCCACTCAGTGCCAAAAAGGTTTGCCATCACTGGACTAAATGATCTCCATGACTAAGGGTGGCATGATAGCAGTCTTCCAATATTTGAGTGGCAGTCACAGGGGGAATCAACCAGAGATAGGTTTCAGCAGGTTCTGACCAGTTCTAGAGAACCGGTAGCGGAAATTTTGAGTAGTTCGGAGAACCGGTAAATACCAGCTCTGACTGGCCCCGCCCCCATCTATTCCCTGCCTCACGAGTCCCAGCTGATAGGGAGGAAATGGGGATTTTGCAGTATCCTTCCCCTGGAGTTGGGTGGTAATGGAGATTTTACAGTATCCTTCCCCTGCCACGCCCACCAAACCACGCCCACAGAACTGGTAGTAAAAAAACTTGAAATCCACCACTGGGCTCAACCTATTCTCCAAAGCACTTGAGAGCAGGACAAGAAGTAACTGATGGAAACAGATGGAAACCTTCAGTAATTCACAGCTTAAGGAAGGAGGACACCATTGCCATTTTTAGTAACAGGCAAATGGTTCGTAAATACAAGCTCCATCCGGCCTATAAATTCAAGTTAAAACAGTTAGGAATGGAATTTGTGCTTAACCTGGGCACTACCTATAACAAGACTTCCAAGATTCTGTAAATGTAGCAGCCTTACAATAAAGTAGAATTAGCTTATCTGGTCGTGTTTTGTGTCTACCTGGCATAACATTATCCTGCCTTTGTGGAACTATCGTTGTGTCCCCACAGGAAACCCGACCACGTATGTCCGAATTCTCAGTGAAAGCCACAATAATTTCTCGATACGCATTTACCACAGTCTCCTGCACTTTGGTGAATGGCGGCTCGGAGGCTCGCGAAGGTGTTTTTGAGATGCAAATACCCATCACGGCCTTCGTCTCCAATTTTACCATGTAGGTGAGCGGTTGTGTCCTAAAATAAATGGGATGGTCTGTGCGAATGGCCTTGGGAGACGGGAGGGAGAATCACAGAGTGGGCAACGAGGATATAAAAAGTATCTCAGCGTTTCAGAAGGGAGCTGCCCTAGTTTTCTCGGGGAGAAAAGGAGAAGGGGGTAGAGAACTTTTTAGATTTGCAAGACTCTATTAATGTAACCTTACAATAGGTAGTACAGATAGTCCTCAACTTACAACAGTTCATTTAGTGACCGTTCAAACATACAATGGCACTGCAAAAAGGGACTTATGACTATTTTCACACTTATGACCGTTGCAGCCTCCCCATGGGTACATGATCAGAATTGAGACACTTGGCAACTGGCTCAAATTTATGACGGTTGCAGTGTCCCTGAGTCTTCTATTCTATTCTATTCTATTCTATTCTATTCTATTCTATTCTATTCTATTCTATTCTATTCTATTCTATCCTACCCCATTCCATTCCATTATTCTAGTCTATTCCATTTCACTATTCTATTCTGTTCTATTCTATTCCATTCCATTCCATTCCATATCATTATCCTATCCTATCCTATCCTATCCTATCCCATTCCATTCCATTCCGTTCCGTTATTCTAGTCTATTCCATTTCATTATTCTATTCTATTCTATTCTATTCTATTCTATTCTATTCTATTCTATTCTATTCTATTCTATTCTATTCTATTCTATTCTCATTCTATTCTCATTCTTTTGCAACCTTCTGACAAGCAAATTCAACAGAGGAAGGCAGATTCACTTAACAACTGTGTTACTAACTTGACAAGTGCAGCGATTCACTTAACAACTGCAAGAAAGGTTTTAAAATGGGGCAAAGCTCACTTAACAACTGTCTCGCTTAGCAACAAAAATTATGGGCTCAATTGTGGCCATAAGTGTGACTACCTTACAGGCCTAACAATAAGAGATCTCTTATTGCAAAAAGGAGTGTAAATAACGAATTAAGGTGAAATTCATAGGGAAATCATTAGGTGTTAAAGGTGCTAAAATCAGTATAGGATTTTTGCTGAGTCCTTTTTTTTTTTAGCGAAATGTAATCTAATTCAAAAGTAGGAAGGAAGCAGTTTAAAGCTGAATAAATGAAAAATGGGAAGAAACCAGAATCAGAGGATTGATTCATCAGTCCCTGTGCCTATTTTTTTTCATGCATATCCTCTCTTTTGTCTCGATGCCAGGATTATTGGTGGCAAGATTTATTATGGAGAAGTGATTGGTAAAGACTGGTTACGTGCAGATCAAGAAATATATTCAAGACCCAGAAATGACAGGTAAGGTCTGCTTCGTCTTGATTTGGGGATTATGGAGATATAGCAACCATGATGAAGGACTGCAAGAATCATTAAGCAAAGGGCAATTCGCCCTGGGTAGGAAGAAGGGGTGAGAAAGAAGATCAAAGTAACCCTGCCTTGATTCTGATTGGTATAAGAGGAGGTTTAGGAAGCTCTGTTTTCAAGCATCTGTTATTATTATTGTTATTGTTAGTCACGAAGTCGTGTCCGACCCATCGCAACCCCGTGGACAATGTTCCTCCAGGCCTTCCTGTCCTCTACCATCCTCTGGAGTCCACTTAAGCTCACGTCGATTGCTTCAGTGACTCCATCCAGCCACCTCCTTCTCTGTCGTCCCCTTCTTCTTTTGCCCTCCATCGTTCCCAGCATTAGGCTCTTCTCCAGGGAGTCCTTCCTTCTCATTAGGTGGCCAAAGTGTTTGAGTTTCATCTTCAGGATCTGGCCTTCTCAAGAGCAGTCAGGGTTGATCTCCTCTAGGACTGACCGGTTGGATCGCCTTGCAGCCCAAGGGACTCGCAGGAGTCTTCTCCAGCACCAGAATTCTAGAACTTGATCTGGGAAGTTGAAAAACAACATCCTGGAAGGTCCTTGGTGCCCTCTGAGTTGGTGGTTTTCTTGCTGACCTTTCATTACCAAGGTAGATAACATCATCCGTGCTAAAAGGGACTGGGGTTTGTGGAGAGGAGGAGGAAGAGGAGGAGGAGGAGGAGGAGGAAGACTGTGGGGTCCTTGGTGCTCTCCAATCTTGGTGGTTTTCTTGAAGATGTTTCATTACCAAACTAGGTAACATCATCAGTGATAGGTGAGTCCTAGTTTGATAATGAAACATCACCGGGGAAGCCAAATTCACTTAACAACCATGTTACTAAAGTATGAACTGCCGTGATTCGCTTAACAACTGTAGCAAGAAAGGTCGTAAAACGGGGCAAAACCCACATAACAACTGTCTTGCTTAGCAATGGAAATTTTGGGCTCAGTTGTGGTTTTACATCGAGGAAAACCTGTAAAGTAGCCTTAGATTATCCGGGTGTATTTCCTGCCTGTCTATCTCATAAGGCTGCTGGCAGCAGCCGATGTTGGACTACCACACCCATCTCTTCAGCCATTGAGGCCTCTTCTCCCTGCTCCTTCCCTCCCAGTCTCATCAGTAGCCCCATCTAGCCTTGATATGCAGCAGGAAGCATGGAAAAATGTGTGTCAGTGTTCCAAGTAACGCACCCATTGAAAGCAGAACTTTAGAGGTAGATTCCTCAATTTATTGGATACATCATATTGGCACAACTGGTGAAAACCGACTCTGAAAGTTTCCGCGGTTTTCACCTAATTAAAAAGTGAAAGTTCACCCTTCCCCCCAGGTCATCAGTCACGTTGTCCAATAGAGGTGCTGGCCGGTTGCTTGGTGACTCTGCTCCTCCTCTCCGCAGCCACCTGTTGGAATGAACTTGGTTCCCACAGGAAAACTTTTTATTTTGACGGCAAAGCTGAGCTATCTAAATTTTCCCCCTCTCTGCCTTGTCGCAACCATGAAGCCGCAAAGATGGCCTCAGCCAGGTTTCTTCAGGGTTGACAATGTGTCTCTAAACAGCCTTTGAATTCTTCCAGCAGAGAAAGCCAAATGGAGACGTTCAAAGCCTCTGGATTAATCCCCCGGAAGGTGGAAGCCACCTTCATCCTGCATTATGAGGAGCTCCTACGGAGACGGTTGGGGAAGTATCACTACACGGTCAGCATCCGACCCCAGCAGCTGGTGGGCAAGTTACGTGTGGAAGTCAACATCCTCGAGAATTCAGGAATTAACTCTTTGGAAGTTCTGCCGCTCCAAAATAACAAAGGCAAGGGAGCAGAGAGCACCAAAGGTGAGTGGATAAAATGAGAGCCAGATAGACCAGATAGGAAAACACGACCAGATGAGCTCGTTATTGTTTATTAACAGAATCTTGCAAATCTGAGAGGACAAATCTGCCGTTGTTGGAAGAAATATCCATCCGGTTCAGTTCCAAGTGTGGAGAAAGACCCTGGAAACATGGAGGCTGATTGGAAAGATGGTTTATTGATGGACAGGATCACATGGGTTTTAGGTCCTGGGCAGCTAAGCACATGGAGTGGAGAGAGAGAGAGGTATTTATACCCTCTCTTGGGCCTTGCCCTTGAGCTTCCTGTTCCTGTGGCAAGAGCATGTATTCTATTGGTTGCTGTAGGGGTCACTGCTAACTTTGTAGGCTGTCTGAGTCCCAGGCTTGGTTGAAGCTTGCTGGATGATGCAGTGAAGGGGCTTGTTGTGCCATGTGGTGAGCTCTGCTGCTAGATGGTAGAGGGCTAATCCTATTATGTCCTGAGGGGTCATGTCTTAATCCCATCACCCTGGAGCTGAAGGTCTTTTGTCTTGTAGATAGGCTGGCCCAGTCCTGCTGCGGCTATTAAGAAAGGTGGGGGCTGCTTTCCAAGAGCATGTTTTTCTTTTAGGGAAATATAATATTCTGCCTTTTTTAATATTTCCCAAAATATTTCATTCTTCTAGGAGCGGGGTGGATGCTAACTTTCTACACTGTCCATCTGGATTGTCCTGTCTGCTTATTTTCATTCTTCCTTTTCATGTTGTTAGTTCTGTAATACAAGATGGAGCATGATATCTTTTGCTCAGAAAACACGGTATTTTGATTGAAATCAATGTTTCTCAACCTCAGCAACTTTCAGATGTGCGGACTTCAACTCCCAGAATTCCTCAGAAATTAGAAAGCTTTGCTGGCTGGGGAATTCTGGGAGTTGAAGTCCACATATCTGAAAGTTGTCGAGGTTGAGAAACACCCATCTAGGAATTCGAAGTCTCCTTCTCTTCGCTTGTTATCCAGAATGACAGGCAGGAAGGCTGCTATCAGAGTCAAAACAAACTAAATATGAATCTTGGAAGGTTACAAATTCAAAAGAAAGAATTAAAATAATAAAAAATAAAATAATGAAATAAATAAAGTAAACTAAACTAAAAATAAAATAATAATGAAATAAAATAATAAACTAAAATAAATAATAAAATAAAATCTTGGAAGGTTACAAATTCAAAAGAAAGAATTAAAATAATAAAATAATAAATTAAATAAAACTAAACTAAACTAAAATAATAAAATAAAATAAATGAAATAATAATGAAATAAAATAATAATGAGATTATTATTGAATAATCAAATAAAATAATAAACTAATAATACCCTGTTTCCCCCAAAATAAGACATCCCCTGATAATAAGCTCAATCGGGCTTTTGAGCGCATGGCAATAAGGCCAAGCGCTTATTCCAGGGTTCAAAAAAATATAAGACAGGGTCTTATTTTCGGAGAAAACGGTAAAATAAATAATAAAATAATAAACTAAACTAAACTAAACTAAACTACTAAAATAAATAAAATAATGAAATGAAATGAAATAATGAAATGAAATGAAATGAAATAAAATGAAATGAAATAAAATAAAATAAAATAAAATAAATAATGCTATGCTTCCTCAACAGATCACCCCACTCCACCCCCTTCAACTGTAGTTGGCCAGACAAAGACCTTGGCTAAAGTAACCTTCAATCCCAACTTGGCGCAGCAAGACAAGATCGCGAGGAATGGCGTTCTAGGAGATTTTATCATCCGATATGATGTCAACAGAGAATTGAGTGTTGGAGAAGTCCAGGTACGTTGGAGAAGGTCCTTTGTTTCATTTCTACCTGTACTTTCCTGGAGATGAACTCCAGGCCAGCATTCCCACCAGTGCTTTTTGGTACCTCTCTAGAGGTAGCCCTCAATTCACAGCCATTGGTTTAGTGATGGTTTGACGTTACAACGGCACCAAAAAAATGGACTTATGACCAGCTTCCACACTTAACGACCGTTGCAGCATCCCCATGGGTCACGTGATCAAAATTTCTATACTTCTATATGGGTGCTAAGAGTCAACAGCAACTTGAGGGCATGTAATCAACTGATTATTCCAGATGGATCCCCATTTAGGATTCCAGATTTAGGATTTGCTGATATTTTTCAAGATTTGGCAGATTAAATTCCTGAATTTTCTCTCCTTCTGTTCCCAATCCTTTGGAAAAAGGTAACTGGACTTTGCTTTTTTTTTTTTTCCTTTGAAAATGTCTCGCTTCTCATCCAAGAAGCTTCTTCCGTTCTTGACTGAATGGTGGAGGATGGAAGGATTTACGTTCCTTGCAGTCATCTGGTTGTTAGCACTCTCTCTGAGAATCATTGAGGCCCCTTGGAGGTTTAATTTGCCCTCAGGGTCACCTGAATAGTGCAAATGGCTGTGGGACCTTCTTTGAACTGTTGAAAGGACTATGTTGTAAACAGGAGATAGGTGGTGTCGTATCCCTCCCCATAGATGGCCAGTTTAGACCCCTCTTTCAGTGGTCCTTTCTCACCAGAATGTGGACTTTGCTGTCCTGAAAAGAATGACCTTCGTTTTTTCAAGTGCAGATGGACTGCTGAATCCTGTCCCCCATGCGTTTGTTCTCCTGTGTTGTGCCATGCGTTGGCGAAGTAGTTTTGCTAACAGAGAATCCCCATAGACACCTCTCCTTCTCTTGTTATCTCACCAGGTTTTGGATGGCTACTTCGTGCACTATTTTGCCCCCAAAGATCTCCCTCCCCTGCCAAAGAACATTGTCTTTGTCCTCGACAGAAGCGCATCCATGGTGGGCACCAAAATGAAGCAGGTGAGGGACTTCATTCCTGATCCATGATTTAAAGATGGTGAGATTCTTTTGCCATATTTGGGATTTTAAGTTGAGGCTAGTTTTGCCTCGCTTTAGACCAGGGGTGTCAAACTCAAGGCAGGGGTGAAATACTCCCGGTTCGAACTGGATCGCCTGATCTGGTGGCAATGGCTGTGGGTGGTTCGGAGAACCAGTAGCAAAAATCCCTGCCCCTCACCCCCACATGCCCAGCTGAGCCGCGCAATCATCAGAGGCTTTTTTTTTTTACTTTTAAAGGCATTTTTTTCTGCAATCTCTTCCGCCAAAGAGGTTGTAGAAAAAAAAATGCCTTTAAAAGCCTCTGAGGATCCCAGCTGAGTTGCCTGATCGTCAGAGGCTTTTAAAAGCATTTTTTTTCTGCCACCTCTTAAGGTTGTAGAAAAAATGCTTTTAAAAGTAAAAAAAAAAGTTGGCCACGACCACCCAGTCACATTATCCCCACCCCCCAAGACATGCCCACAGAACCAGTAGTAACAAATTTTACATTTCACCACTGACTCAAGGCCTGCAATGTGCTCGAATCCGGTCCCTGGGGCTGTCCTGCAAAATGTAAGGGGCCGTCCGGCATTGCTTTGGCTCGGTTTTCCCAGTGCAAAGAGCAAACATTGGGCCTCTGGGTCTATCCAGTGTGAAGAGGAAACATTGCGCCAGTGTGGCTTCGGCCCAGTCTACCCAGTGTGAGGAGGAAATATTGGGCCAGTGTGGCTTTGGCCCAGTCTATCCAGTGTGAGGAGGAAATATTGGGCCAGTGTGGTTTCGGCCCAGTCCACCCAGTGTGAGGAGGAAATATTGGGCCAGTGTGGCTTCGGCCCAGTCTACCCAGTGTGAAGAGGAAACATGCCAGCAGTTTGGGGAATGCCATCAACCTGGCCACCCCCACCCAGTCGGCCATGCCCAGTCAGGGCCCCCCCCCCAGGTCAACCAAAGCCCTCATGTGGCCCTCAATGAAATGGAGTTCGACACCCCTGCTTTAGACCAGTGTTTTGAAGATGTGTGGAGTTCAGCTCCCAAAACTGGGTTATTTCTGTTGTGCAAAGCTCAGTCTCTTTGGAGAACTGGGGGCTGGCGAGACAGACCTTGGCAGGTGCCCAACAATGCTGATCCTTGACTTAGGAGGAAGGCCTGCCCCAAAACACATCCACAGAAGAGCGCTTCTGAACTTCCTTCAACGGGTTTTCCGTCTGCAGAAGTTAGGTCAGAGTCATCTAACACATCCCAAGCAAAGGACTGACTCGGCGCCCAGTGGAAATGGCAAAGGGGTGAACCTGGAACCACCCCCAGAATGAGATCACTGTTGCCAGCCTACAAGTTCATAGGAAGCCTGCTCTGGGTCAGGGCTTGAACAGTTGAGCCTTGTCTTCTCCTGGAACGGGTTGGGCTTGCATTTCGTGGGCATCCTTTCAACCCGCACCGGGTAACAAGTGAGGGATTGTGAGACGGAAATGTCATTGCCCCTCCGTCTGTCTCTGCGTCGTGATCTCAGCTTCTTGGAACGAGCAGGCCAAGACCTGTGGCAGGTGGGAAGGGTTTGGTTCCGAAGCTCAGGAGATCTGCAAGAAGGGAGGGAGACAAGGTTGAGTCCCTTCCAAGTCAAGTCAAATTGTAAAATAGCAATGCGTAACTGGCAGTCCATGGGATCCCTAAATGTCTTAGTTGTACCCCTTGCAATCTTGCCCCTCGATTCTCAACAAATTGCAATATTTGATTATAACACAAGGGCAGTGGTGGGTTTTAAAAATGCTTACCACGGGTTCGCCCTGCGTACACACGCTCGCTTCGCACGTGTGCGCGCCTTCTTCGCATGCACCCAGCCTTCCGTGCAAGCACTTTGCTCACACGCGCACCTTCCACGCATGCGCCTGGCCTTGAAAACATGGCTAAATAGGATGTGTTTATGCCGGGGCAGGCCCCCACCCTCAGTCGCCACTACCAGTTCGCCCGAACCAATCTGAACTGGCTGAATACCGAACCGGTCCGAACCGGCTGAATACCGAACCGGTCCAAACCGGCTGAATACCGAACCAGTCCGAACTGGTCCGAACCGGTCCGAATCAGCACAAGGGAGATATTTTTCAGAATCTAGGTAGTCCTTGACTTACAACAGTTCATTTAGTGACCATTCGAAGTTACAACGGCACTGAAAAATTGTTACCGCTTTCCGCACTTATGACCATTGCAGCATTCCCGTCATGATGTGATCAAAATTCAAATGCTTGGCAACTGGCATGTATTTATGACGGTTGCAATATCCCGGGGTTACATGATCATATTTTGCAAACTTCTGACGAGCAATGTCCATAGGGAAGCTAGATTCACTGAACAACAGTGTTAATAACTGAACAACGGCAGTGGTTCCTTTAACAACGGTGGCAAGAGAGGTCGTAAAATGGAGCAAAACTCACTTAACGACTGTCTCACTTAGCAATAGACATTTCGGACTCAATTGTGGTTGTAAGTCGATCACTACCAGTAGTTGAATCCATGGATTCAATTTGCTTACCTTTCAATTAAAGATAACATTTGCTTGCGTTTCTCCCCTCCCTTTGTTCTTTTCATTTTTTTGGAGCATAAATCCTGGCAAGCCACTCAAAAACCAAGTTTGGCCAGAGACCCCAAAGTTTTTGGCTTAGAGATAATGGAAAATATCGCAGCTGTTCCCTCTTTAACAAAAGGGACGGCGAGGTTGGAAACAACAAGTAATTCACCTAACAGCCACAAGTATGGATTTTAATCCAAAGAAATGGCCTGGGTCTGGGGTCGAGGGGTGGGTATTCCCCTTGATCTCATCTGTACTAGAACTAAAAAAAAGATGTATAAATTAAAACCTTGGCCCTGATAGTTCCCGGATGTGATGGCAAGGCCACCAGCTGGAAGACTGACTCGGAATTCCTCTGCGGTGGATAATGTATTTCATCATGATGTTCCTAACATCCGGGCACAATTACAATGGGAACAAAATCTTTGCAATCTTCTCCAAATTTATCCTTGCGATCCAAAAAAAAAACCATTTTTCTTCTGACAGCAGAAAGGAAGAATCGAGATCTAGCTTCATTTCTTTGCGGAGCTTTTTTGACCAATGTTGCTGAAGTGTAGATGAGAATAGACAAGCCATACAGTGGTGGTTTGCTATTGGATCTGCCCGGTTCGGGCGAATCGGTAGCGGAAAGGGTGAGGTGAGAGCGAACCGGTTCGCTCCGACTGTCAGTTGGGCCCTCCTGTTCGCCTCTGCGCTATACCTACTATATTCGTTCGTTTTTAGCCCAGCTGATAGGTGCGGCAGAGTGGATTGCCGTGCCTCAGGTGTGCGCAAAGAGCATGCGTGAAGCGAACTGGTGGTAACACCGGTTGAAACCCACCACTGAAGCCATAGGATGCCTCCTAGATGGCTCGTACTACAGCTTCTGTTGTCCCTGGCCCACATGCTAGGGAATGATGGGGGTTGGAGTCCAATAGGATGGGAAGGCAGGAAGTTAGCAAGAGGCCTATTTAGCATCTGAGACAACTGACAACCAACCGGATGGAAGTTAAATAGAGGTTTGGCAACCAGATTCTGTAACGATAGATTTGTGATGGTGAACCTATGGCACACGTGCCAGAGGTGGCATGCAAGCCATTGCCTCAGTCCAGCTGGTCAGTTGGTCTTTGAGTCTCTGCTGAGCATGCGCAGGGGGCCAGGGTGCATGTGGGGGCTGCATGTGCATGGAGGGCCCACACACGCATGTAGGGGGAGCAGGGCACATGCAGGGGGCAACACAAGCATTGCATTTTGGGGTTCGGGCATGTGTGCACACGCGCTTTCGGCACTCGGTCCAGAAAAGGTTAGCCATCACTGCGATAGATGAACTGCTGCTAGGATTTTAGCCTGAATGTCAGCCTGAATTTTTAGATTCTTTAATCCTGGTCTTTTCCAGAGATTAAATCTGAAAAATCGCTGGTAAATCCATAAACTATAAAAATGGATGGTGGCTCCATCCCAGTCTGAATGCCTCCATTCCTTACAGAACAGAGGGTCTGTAGATCTGCAGATATTGGAAAGGAATTCCCATAAAAGTAATAGCACTTAGACTTATATATTGCTTCATAGTGCTTTACAATGCTCTAAGCAGTTTACAGAGTCAGCCTATTGTACCTCCAACAATCCGGGTCCTCATTTTACCAACCTCGGAAGGATGGAAGGCTAAGTCAACCTTGAGTCGGTAAGGATCGAACTCCTGGCAGTCGGCAGAGCTTGCCTGCAATACTGCATTCTAACCACTGTGCCACCAGGGCTCCTAATAATCTGAGATTATTAGTCACATTAACTCGGGCTAATGGAAGTGTAAGGTCACTGAAGGTCATTCCAAGGCAATGTAACACAATTGTTATTTCTTCCAAGAATGAGCATCCTCTGATGGTTTAGAACAATGGAACATGGCTGGCTGGGGAATTCTGGGAGTTGAAGTCCACATATCTTCAAGCTGCCAAGGTTGAGAAACACTGGTTTAGAACAGGGGTGTCTAACTCGCATCATCACGGTGTCATCACATGATGTATCACGACTTTTTTCTCCTTCGCTAAACCAGGTGTGGGCATGGCCAGATCATGATGCATCTGGCCTGCGGGCCGTGAGTCTGACAGCCCTGGTTTAGAAGAAGCAACCAGAAAGCTATCCTTAGCATCTGCCTGTCAGGGTTCCAAGTAATCCACCCATAGCAAACAGAACTCCGAGGCAAGCAGGTTCCTCAGAGAACAAGTTTATTGGATATATCGTATTGGCACAGACTGGTGAAAACCGACTCTAAAGGTTCCTGCGGTTTTCACCTAATTAAAACTAAAGTTTTTCCCTGCTTTCCGAAACAATCCAAGTGGATTGGACCACTTGATTGATGGTCCAATCAAGATGCTGTCTGGTTGCTCGGAAACTTCACTCCTCCTCTTTCCAGCCACTTGTGGGAATGTCCTTGGTTCTCAGGGGAAACTATTTTGTTTTGGCTACAAAACCTCAGCTATCTCTATTCCCCGCCCCCTTCCTATCCCTCACCACCATTGTGGCAGCCCTGACGCCTCCAGGTTGGCCTCTGTCAGGCCAGCTTCAGAGTTGACACTGCCATTCGAGACCCTTCTTTCATTCCTTCTAATGGTGGAGCCACCAAACCACGGAACCCAACGACATCTGGAGAACCAAGGTTCCTCGTTCCTCCAGATCCTACATACTCTCTGAAGATTGCTTGGCTTTCCGCTGTGCTGTGTGGGCGCGTAGATCTTTTTGCAAAGAATAAATCGCTAGGTTCAATTTATTTTGCGTATGATAGGATGCCCCTTGTTTATTTTTGGCTGCAGTTCATTGTCGTGTGCATTATAAGAAAGCACACACAACCTCTGCAGAGGTGGTATTCAGCCGGTTCGGACCGGTTTGGGCGAATCGGAAGCGGCAACTGCGGGTGGGCCTG
This sequence comes from Pituophis catenifer annectens, assembly GCF_029215685.1. NCBI lineage: Eukaryota > Metazoa > Chordata > Lepidosauria > Squamata > Colubridae > Pituophis > Pituophis catenifer. The sequence continues at coordinate 86,134,136 of NW_027256887.1, forward strand.
TCCCACCCACCCGCCTCGGCATAATGCCGTTCTATTTAGCCACATTTTCGAGGCCGGGCGCATGCGTGGAAGGTGCGCGTGTGAGCAAAGTGCACGCACGGAAGGTCGGGTGCGTGCACACAAGGGCAGGCGCGTATGCGGTGGTCAGAATATGTGAAACCCACCACTGAACCCATGCCACATGTTTGATCGGTGGCAGCTTGTCCTTGGATCGTCATAAATCCATGGTGTCACAGGGTTTAACCAGCCCATTGTATAAACCACACCAACATTCCCTTACTGGTTTCCCTCCGTTTCATTTCCAGACCAGGGAGGCCCTGTTCACCATTCTCCATGACCTCCGGCCTGGAGACCACTTCAACATTATTGGCTTCTCCAATGAAATCAAGGTCTGGAAAGAAGAGCAATTGGTGCCGGTGACTCCTGAAAATATACGAGATGCAATCTTCCACATCCATCTCGTACCACCTAATGAAGGTAATCTTATTACTGATTGATTGATTGATTGGTTGGTTGATTATATCTCACCTTCTTTATTTTTATAAAGAACATAAGGTGGTGAACACATACCGAATACTCCTTCCTTCTCCTATTTTTCCTGCAACAACAGCTCTATGAGATGGGTTGGGCCAAGGCAGAAACCCAACTGGCTTTTATGGCTAAGGTAGAACTTGAACTCGCCTTCTCCTGGTGATTGGCCCAAAGTCACCCAGCTGGTTTTTATGCCTAAGGCAGGACTAAAACTATCAGTCCCCTGGTATTGGTCCAAAGTCATCCAGTAGAGTTTCATGCCTAAGGCGGGAGTAGAACTCAGAGTCTCCAAGTAATTGGCTCAAAGTTACCCAGTTGGCTTATATACCTAAGGTGGGAGTAGAACTCAGAATCTCCTGGTGATGGGCCCAAAGTCACCCAGCTAACTTTCATGCCTAAGGCAGGACTAGAACTCACCATCTTCTGGTTTGGCAAGAAATAACCCAACTTTTTTGAGCTGGAGTGCTCATTAAGAGATCTCCTCCTCCTCCTCCTCCTCCTCCTCCTCCTCGTCCTCCTTGTCCTCCTCCTCCTCGTCCTCGTCCTCCTCCTCCTCATTTCTCCTTCTCCTTTTTCTTTCTCCTGGAAATATAAGATTCTGGTTTTTGCTTTCTTGGCAGCCCCTACCATTGTTATTTGGTGCTGTTGTAATGGCACTGAAAATCTTCTGGATTTGCCTCATGTTATTTGACCTTCTCTCTTTTTGTATATGCCTTGTATGGTATGGAATCCCAAGGCATGGAATCTTGTCTCCTGTTGTAGTAAATTTGGATATTTCTAAGGAAATATCTTCCAAGCACTCATGTCTAAATGCAGCTGGATAAGATCAATCTCCACAATCTTATCTAAAGCTTTAGTTCACAGGTATCCATCTTGGCAACTTTAAGATTTGTGGACTTCAACTTCCAGAATTCCTGGCTGGGGAATTCTGGGAGTTGAAGTCCACAAGTCTTAAAGTTGCCAAGATGGGACACCTCTAAACTAGTTGATGAAAATTGGACACCTCCGACCTACCTAACCAGGGTTGGGATTCAGCCGGTTCAGACCAGTTCGGGCAAACCGGATGTTAATTTTAATCTGGGTCGCTGAACCAGTTGTTCCAAGGACTGGCTGACCCCGCCCACCCCTCCCCTCCCCTCCCAGGAGTCTTCATGCAACCTGTTTTGGATGCCAGGTAAGTGCAGGGCGCACGCAGAGGCTCTGGGAGGGTGAAAAACGGGCCTATTGGAAGTCCAGAAATGGGTCCATTTCTGGCCTCCGGAGGGCCTCCGGTGCCTGAGGGAGGCCATTTTGGCCATCTTGGAGGGTTAGGAAAGCCTCTGGAGCCTGGGGAGGGCAAAAATGCTCCCCCCTGCCGTGGTGCAGGAGGCCACATAGACCACGCCCCCATGGCTACGCCCACCCAGCAACCGGGCAGCGAACCGGTTGCTGAAATTTTTGAATCCCACCCTGATACCTAACATCACATCTATTTCCATGGTATTGTCACAGGTACCAATATCAACGAGGCTCTTCAGACCAGCGCAAAAATCCTGAACGATTACATCACCCAGAACGAAGCGGAATCACGAAGCGCCTCCTTCCTGGTGTTCGTGACTGATGGGCGCCCCACGATGGGCGAGGTCCAGACGAGCAAGATCGTCAACAACCTCAAGGAAGCCATTGGCAACAAGTTCTGCGTCTTCACTATCGGCATTGGGAATGACGTCGACCAGCACTTGCTGGAGAGGTTGGCCTTGGAGAACTGTGGGATGATGAGGTTGATCCGGGAGAATGAGGACGCTGCAACACACTTTAAAGGGTTGGTGAGAAAAATTTATTCCCTGCCATCTCTTCTGCTGGATCTCTGTTAGATTGTGTCAGCCTTTCCCAGGTCCGATGGCTTCTTCCTTCCTTCCTATACTTAATGGCTCCTTCAGAGCTTCCCTAAGGTCTGTCTTAAATTAACAGATTAACAGAGTTGGAAGGGACCTTGTAGGTCATCTAGTCCAACCCGCTAAACCAAGCAAGAGACCCTACACCTACACCATTTCTGACAGATGGCGGGGGCAGGGCGCATGCGCGGGGGCTGCATTGCATTTGGGGGGTTCAGGGGCACATGCGTGCATTCACATCTGCACATGCTTTAGGCACTCAGTCCAGAAAAGGTTAGCCATCACTGGTATAGGGTCTCCTGCTTGAGCAGGAATTGGACTAGAACAGGGGTGGGCAACTGTGGCCTGTTTACAACCTATGGAGTTCAATTCCCAGAATTCCTGAGACAGCCAAGCTGGCTCAGGAATTCTGGGAGTTGAAGCCCACAGGTTGTAAAAGAGCCACAGTTGCCCACCCCTGGACTAGAAGTGTTCTGTCCCCATTCCACTCACGCACCCCCACAGACAGCCCGGAGTTAATAAGCCACACGACAAAATTCTTTGAAAATAAAGCTGGCAGCAACCCAGTGGCTAGCTGCCAATTCAGATTTTACTCACATAAAACAAAGATTAGACTGCCAGCATTCCGATAAAACAGGCAGTTTTCAACAATACAAGGATTAATCCAAATGCAGTCCGATAAAGCAGGTAAAGTCCAGTAACGCAGAGATCATGGATTATTTCTAGTTTTTGCTCATCACAAACTGAACCGGCCACCACACCCACATTTATACCTTGTGGGGTGTGGTCCAGTGACTCAGCTAATCTCTGGCATGCCTTCCCCTCTGCTGCGCACGTTTCTCCCTGCGCCTCTGGCGAGGGTCCAGCCAGCACTTATCTCCTTCGTCACTGTCCACCTGTGGCTGCGGAGACGTGCTTGGCTCTCAGCCTACCTTTTGGCCTTCGGTGTCCTCCGGAGGCATTGCCAGAGAGGAGGGTCCTGGAGAGGGAGGCCTTGCCAACTCCTCTCCCTCACTCTCAGAGTCTGCATCTGTCGATAGCCCAGGCTCAGGCAACGGAGCCACAACAAGAAGACCTCCAAGGTCCCTTCCGACTCTGTCCTGTCTAAGGCAGGACTAGAACTCGTTGTCTCTCAGTTTGTAACTTGGTGACTTTAATGACTATTTTTGGTTCAGCTGGGCACAATTCCAACTGCTAAACGCAGTGTCCTTTCATTCTGAGTCAACGGTATTAGCCAGCTCTTCATTGGAGGAAATTAAGGTTATCTTGAAAAAAGCACTTAAGAAAATTGGTTTAAATTGGCTGGATTCCCAAATTTTCTAAAGCCAAGTTTTAGAGACGTCTTTGTGGAAATTCAGCCACCTTGGTTTGAAATCCATGGTTTGTTTTTGAATGGACGAGACCAGCCAAGTCATTTGCGATTTGTCCAAATAACCATGGTTACATGAATCATGACTTCGAACGAGAGGATCAGTGGTGGGTTGCTCCCGGTTCGCACCGTAAAAATTAGTAAATTTTAAAATTTACTAAAATTAGTAAAAATTTGTAGTAGTTCGGAGAACCGGTAATAACATTGGCTGGCCACACCCCCGAACCGGTTCCCAGACCGGTCGCCACTCGCTTACCCCACCCACCTCATCAGAGGCTTTTTTTTTTTTTTTTTACTTTTAAAAGCATTTTTTCTACAACCTCTTCAGCGGAAAAAATGCTTTTAAAAGTGAAAAAAAAAAAGCTTCTGATGATCCCGCGGCTCAGCTGAGATCGTCAGAGGCTTTTCAAAGCATTGTTTTCTGCAACCTCTTAAGGTTGTAGAAAAAATGCTTTTAAATGTAAAAAAAAAAAAAAGTTGGCCACGCCCACCCTCACATTACAGCCACGCCCACAAAATAAGCCACGCCCACAGAACCGATAGTAAAAAAAATTAGAACCCACCCCTGGAGAGGATGCTGTTGAGAGGAGAGTTTCCATGCAGCATTTTTCCTATACTACTTGGTGGGTAGCATAGGGATTGGAAGTGGAATTTCTGTCAGAATCACAGCTTCCTAAAACCGTTTTCAAGAATTTGTAGAGGTCATAAGAATGAAGGAATGGACAGAGCTGTGTTTCTAGGTGGGGTACAGATAGTCTTCAATTTACAAGAGTCCATTTACTGACCGTTCAAAGCAGGGGTGAAATGCTCCCGGTTTGGACCGAATCGCCCGATCCGGTAGCGATGACGGCGGGTGGTTCGGAGAACCGGTAGCAAAAATCCCTGCCCCCCCTCCGATGCCCAACTGAGCCGTGCAATCATCAGAGGCTTTTTTTTTTAACTTTTAAAAGCATTTTTTCTTCGGCTTAAAAATTCCTTTTAAAAGTAAAAAAAAAAAAAAGCCTCTGACGATCAGGCAACTCAGCTGGGATCGTCAGAGGCTTTTAAAAGCATTTTTTCTACAACTCCTTTGGCCGAAGAGGTTGTAGAAAAAATGCTTTTAAAAGTACAAAAAAAAAAAAAGTTGGCCACACCCACCCAGTCACATTACCACCACCCCCACCAAGCCACGCCCACAGAACCGGTAGTAACAAATTTTACATTTCATCCCTGGTTCAAAGTTACAACGGCACTGAAAAAAGTGACCCCTGACCATTTTTCATACTTACAACCTTTGTAGCATCTCCATGAGATCATGTGATCAAAATTTGAATGTTTGACACCTGGTTCATACTTATGACCGTTGCTGTATCCCAAGGTCACGTGATCCCCTTTTGCGACCTTCTCTCAAGCAAAGTCAATGGGGAAGCCCGAATCATTTAACAACCGGGTTAGTAACTTAGCAACTGCAATGATTCACTTAACAACTGTGGCAAGAAAGAGTGTAAAATGAGCCAAAATTCACTTCGCAATGCAACTGTCTTGCTTAGCGACAGAAATTATGGGCTCAATTGTGGTCATAAGTCCAGGATTACCTGTCCTAAATGTGAGGACTGGTCAATCGGTCACTTTCCTCAGTGTTGTTGTAACTTTGAACTGGGCGCTAAATGAATGGACGTAAGTCGAGGACTCCCTCTGTGTTGGTTTCCTTATGACTTGCGCTCGTGTTTTAAGAGTAACCAAAGGTGTCTATGCAGATTCTATGATGAGATCGGTACCCCACTTCTGTCGGACATCCGGGTGGATTACCCCGTGGACAGCGTGGAGAAAGTGACTCAGAATTTCTTCCCCAACTACTTCAACGGTTCTGAGATTGTCATTGCGGGGAAACTCTACAACAAGACCGCCCACAGCTTACACGTAGAAGTGACCGCCAGCAACAGTGACAAGCATGTCCTGCTGAAAACCGACGTGGCCGTCGATCTTTCGGGGCACAACCTCCTCGAGGCGAGTTTCGTTGGCCCGCCAAACTCCTCAACCGATCAAAACTACGTCGAGCGAGCCTGGAGTTACCTCACCATCAAGGAACTGTTGGCCTCCTGGTTGAAGAGCGACAACAGCAAGGAGAAGGCCTCTCTGAGGGAAAGGGCCAAGAACTTGGCCCTTGCTTACAATTTTGTCATGCCCTTCACCGCCCTGAAGATGAAGACCCTTCCATTTCAAGTGGAACCCCCAATGGAGGTCTACGCTGGTCCTTCAACCGAAGGCGTTGGAGAAATCGTGCAGGGCCTTCAAGGCCACCAGGTGCCCTCAGGTATGGGCTACCACCAGGGGTGAGATTAAACATTTTTTAGCAACCAGTTCTCTACCCGGTTGCTGGGTGGGCATGGCCATGGGGGCGTAACCTACTCGGCCTCCTGCACCACGGCAGAGGGGGGGCATTTTCGCCCTCCCCAGGCTCCAGAGGCTTTCCTCGAGCCTCCTCCAGGCTCCGGAGGTCCTCTGGAGGCCAGAAATGGGCCCCTTTCTGGACTTCCGGAGCTTCCAGGAGGCCTGTTTTTCACTCTCCCAGAGCCTCCATGCAGGCCCTGCATTTACCTCACATCCAAAACGGGCTGCGTGGAGACGCCTGAGAGAGGCGGGGCGGGGCAGGTGGGGCCAGCCAGTCCTTGCAACAACCGGTTCGGCGAACCAGATTAAAATTAGCATCTGATTCGCCCAAACTGGTCCGAACCGGCTGAATCCCACCTCTGATTCTCTCAGTGCATCTTCATTTAACGTCCTCTCCACCCACCCAACCACTCCTTTCCATGCCTCTTGCATGACAAATATTTTCCTCCAAAACATGTCAAGATTGCACATGGCAAGCCAAGCATATAAAAATAAATAAAAATAAAAATAAAAAACTAAAGTGTTCTACAAATGGATTTTTCACGATCTTTGTTTCTGGTTAATGAGTCACTTACAGCTAGTCCTTGACTTACAACAGTTTGTTTAGTGACCATATGTACCTTGTTTCTCCCCAAATAAGACCTCCCCTGATAATAAGCCCAATCGGACTATTAAGCGCATGACAATAAGGCCAAGCACTTATTTCAGGGTTCAAAAAAAAAATAAGACAAGATCTTATTTTCGGGGAAACACAGTATTAATGTCCGATATGCAGTGCAGGTTCCAGACAGATGAGCTGTATTCGAGAATTGGTCTAGCAAAGGTTTTGTATAACATATAACAAGTGCTTATGATCGTTTTTTCACACTTATGACCGTTGACGTCTCCCCGTGGTCCCGTGATCGAAATTTGGATGCTTGGCAACTGGCTCATATTTATGACTGTTGCTGTATCCTGGGATCACACGATTCCCTTTTGCGACCTTCTGAGAAGCAAAGGCCACAGGGGAACCCAGACTCACTTAACAACGGTGTTACTTACTTAACAACTGCAGTGATTCATTTAACCGCAGTGGCAAGGAAGGTTATAAAACGGGACAAAACTCACTTAACAACGGTCTCATTTCACAACAGAAATTCGGGGCTCCATTGTGGTCGTAAGTCGAGGACTATCTGTATACCGGCAACATGGCACTACTCAAACTCCGAAGCAGAGATCAGGGACCACCTGATCCATGGACCAGGTGTGGTCCACACCCACTTGAGTGATTAGGGACAAAGAATTTGGATTCTTGAGGTCTGGGAAAAGGTTAAGAGATGAAATAGCTGCTTTAAACCTTACAAATTAAGTGCTGATAATCCCCGATTCCTCAAAATCAGGGAAATTTCTCTTTTTGGGGAATTAAAAAGCCAAACCTCTGCTTCTTAAACTCGACTCCAATCCCAAAAGGTCTTTATTGTAGTCATTAAACAAGTAGGAGAGAATTGGTATTCAAATATTGAAAATTCAATTGACCGTATTAGGATAATTAGGAAAAGTACATACAGGCAGTCCTCGATTTACGGCCATTTGTTAAACGACTGTTCAAAGTTACGACAGTGTTGAAAACAGTAACTTAAGGCCCAGTCCTTGTGCGTATAATTGTTGCAGCCTTCCCCCGTAGTCACATGATCAAAAATTGGACAACTGGATGGAAGCATTTGTGAGGGTTGCAGCCATCCCAGAATGATGAAATTGCCGATGGAGACCTTCCCAGCCAGCTTCTGACAAGCGAAGTCAAAGGGGGGGGAAGTTGGATTCACTTAACGCCAAAAAAAGGTTGCAAAATCGGGTGCAGTTATGTGTCGACTCATTTAATGACCGCATGGCTTGGCGACGGAAGTTCCCCAGTCCCAATTGTGGTCTTAAGGCGAGGACTACCTGTATAGACCCAGTTGTAAATAAGTTGTTTAATGTGTAAGCGAGCCATGGCTCTTCTCTGGGGGAGGCCTAATAGTACTTTGCCCTGGGTTGTGGGGTAGCTGGGCTTTTGTGTGTCTGTGTGGCTTTGTGTCATCTCATTTCCTCTTCTCTTGTTTCAGGCTCTACTCCTGAAAAATCAGAGGAGCCAAAAATCAATGTAACTAAAACTTCAGGTATGTGGTCCAGCAGTTAATCATTATACAAGGGTTTGGCCGTGTTCAGTTTTCTAAGTTTCATAAGCAAAACAGGTTTTCTTTCTTTCTTTCTTTCTTTCTTTCTTTCTTTCTTTCTTTCTTTCTTTCTTTCTTTTTCTTTCTCTCTCTCTCTCTCTTTCTTTTTTCTTTCTTCCTTCCTTCCTTCTTTTCTCTTTCTTTCTTTTTCATTCATTCATTATTTCTTTTGTTCTTTCTTTCCTTTCTTCCTCCCTCTTTCTTTCTTTTTCTTTCTTTCTTCTTTCTTTCTTTCTTTCTTTTTTCTTTCTCTCTCTCCCTTTCTCCTTCTTTTTTTTCTTTCTTTCTTTCTTCCTTCCTTCTTTTCTCTTTCTTTCTTTTTCATTCATTCATTATTTCTTTTGTTCTTTCTATCCTTTCTTCCTCCCTCTTTCTTTCTTTCTTTCTTTCTTTCTTTCTTTCTTTCTTTCTTTCTTTTTCTTTCTTTCTTTCTTTCTCTCTCTCTCTCTTTCTTTCTTTCTTTTTTCTTCCTTCCTTCCTTCCTTCCTTTCTCTTTCTTTCTTTTTCATTCATTCATTATTTCTTTTGTTCTTTCTTTCTTTCTTTCTTTCTTTCTTTCTTTCTTTCTTTCTTTCTCTCTCTTTCCTTCCTTCCTTCCTACTTTCCTTTCTTTTTCTTTCTTTCCTTTCCTTTCCTTTCTTCCTCTTTCTTTCATTCTCTTTTTCCTTCCTTTCTTCCTTCCATCCATCCTTCCTTTTTTCTTTCCTTCCTTCCTTCCTTTTTCTTTCTTTCTTTCTTTCTTTCTTTCTTTCTTTCTTTCTTTCTTTCTTTCTCATTCATTCATTTGTTCATTCATTATTTCTTTTGTTCTTTCTTTCCTTTCTTCCTCGCTCTTTTCTTCCTTCCTTCCTTCCTTCCATCCTTCCTTCTTTCCTTTCTTTTTCTTACTTTTCTTTCCTCTTCCTCTTTCTCATGAAACATCTGCAAGAAAACAAGCAACCTCAGAGAGGTTAGGATTGGGCCCTATCTAACAAAATGAAATTCAATGTAGAGAAAAGTAAAGTCTTACACTTAGGCAAGACAAACCAAAAGTGCACGTATAGACTGGGTGAAACTAGGCTTAATAGCAGTAACTGCGAGAGGGATCTTGGAGTCTTAGTGAACAACCAGCTAAATATGAGCCAGCCGTGTTCAGCGGCAGCCAAAAAAGCCAAGGCAATCCTAAATTACATTAACAGAGGGATACAATCAAGATCATGTGAGGTACTAATATTAGTACTAAGCCTTAGTAAGACCACACCTAGAGTACTGCATCCAGTTTTGGTCACCACACTGCAAAAAAGATGTTGGGACTCTAGAAAGAGTGCAGAGAAGAGCAACCAGGATGATTAGGGGACTAGAGGCTAAAACATACGATGAACGGTTGCAGGAACTGGGCATGGCTAGTCTAGAGAAGAGAAGGACCAGGGGAGACAGGAGAGCAGTCTTCCAATATTGGAGGAGCTGCCACAGAGAGGAAGGAGGGGATCAAACTATTTTCCAAAGCACTTGAAGGCCAGACAAGGAATAACGGATGGAAACTGAACCAGGAGAGATTCAACCTAGAAATAAGGAGAAATTTTCTGACAGTGAGAACAATCAACCCATGGATCAGAAGTTGCCTTCGGAGGTTATGGGAGCTTCATCACTGGAGGCTTTCAAGAAGAGATTGGACTGCCATTTGTCAGAAATGGTGTGGGGTCTCCTGCTTTGGCAGGGGGTTGGACTAGATGACCTACAAGGTCCCTTCCATCTCTGTTAATTTAAGCTAATGTTTCCCTTCCTATTTTGTTTTGAATTGTTTCTCCAGCGGACGGGGACCCTCATTTTGTTGTCGATTTGCCGCGGAACAAGCTGACCGTCTGCTTCAATATCGACGGACAACCTGGCGATATCCTTAGATTAGTTTCGGATCACAAGCACTCAGGTAGTAACCAGTAACCTTGGCTGGTACGGGAACCACAGAGCTGGTGGGGCTATTGACTTCTTCCGTCAGCAGAGTTGAGTAAAAGTTTGGCCTGGCCTGACGGAAAGGAAACACTGAATGAATTTCCATCTCCCAATCCGTTTAATGGGACAAGACAAAGTTCAGAGTCAGTTTGGGACAATTTTGTACAAGCATCACAAAAGGAAGCAAATATGAAACGGCGTTTCCTCTGGCGTTGGTTTTAAGACCCGCAATTATTGTCCAACTCCGTCAAGAACAATACATCTGTTTCTAGGAGGCAACGGTGGTCGCCTCAAAAATAGGAAATTGCTAAAGATCCGTTGGAATCGCACAACAAGCCAGACTAAACTAAAGTGCATTGTTTTGTGATTCAGTGGGTTGTGGGAACTCACCCATTGTCTTACCCTGGGAAACAGATCGTCCCAGTCTATCCTATGAGGATATTTGTGGCTCTTTTCTTTGCATTTTTTTAAAAAAAATACAGCTCTGTACCATACTGAGAAGTACAGCATGCAAACGGGGGGGGGGGGGGGGGAGGGGGGAATGGCAACAGATTATGTATTAAAAACTCTGGTGCAAAATCATCCAGCTTGTTTTCATGGCTAAGGTGGTTCTAGAACTCCTTGTCTCCTGGTGATTGGCCCAGGGTCACTCAGATGGCTTTCATGCCTAAAGCAAGACTAGAACTCTCAGTCTCCTGGTGATTGGCCCAAAGTCATTCAGATAGCTTTCATACCTAATGCAGGACTAGAACTCACTGTCTCCTGGTGATTCGTTCAAGGTCACTCAGATGGTTGTCATGGCTAAGGCAGGACTAGAATTCATTGTTTCCTGATGATTCGCTCAAGGTCGCCTAGTTGGTTTCTAAGGCTAAGACAGGATTAGACCTCTCAGTCTCCTGATAATTGGCCCAAAATCACCCAGCTGGCTTTCATGCCTGAGGCAGAACTAGAACTCACAGTCTTCTGAGAATTGGCCCAAAGTCACCCAGCCGGCTTTCATACCTAATGCAGGACTAGAACTCACTGTCTCCTGGTGATTGGCCCAAAGTCACCTAGTCGGCTTTCATGGCTAAGGCAGGACTAGAACTCATTGTCTCCTGGTGATTCGTTCAAGGTCATTCAGATGGTTGTCATGGCTAAGGCAGGACTAGAATTCATTGTTTCCTGGTGATTCGCTCAAGGTCACCTAGTTGGCTTTGAAGGCTAAGGCAGGACTAGAACTCTCCGTCTCCTGATAATTGGCTCAAAGTCACCCAGTCGGCTTTCATACCTAAGGCAGGACTTGAACTCAAAATCTCTTGCTTTCTAGCCTGGTCTCTTAATCACAAAATCAAACTCTTGACATCTTTGCTTGTCCCTTAGGAGTGACCGTCAACGGCCAGCTCATCGGGGCACCTGCCCCACGGAAAGGTCATAAGAAACAGCGGACGTACTTCAAGAGCATCACAATTCTCAGCAACAAACCGGAAAGATCCTACCTGGAAATTTCTCCCACCAAGGTCATCTTGGATGATGAGAAGAGGCTGGTCTTTCCTTGCGACCGCAACGCCATGGTGGTGGGCAAGAATCTCCACGTGTCCATCGTGGCCCACGCCAACGTCACTGTGGTCCTACAAGAGTCCATCAGTTTTGTCATTCTGATCCACCACTACAAGAACCCCGCTCGGTATCAGAAGAACCATTTGGGTTTCTACATCTCCAACGGTCAAGGACTTTCGACCGCTTCGCATGGGCTGATAGGTAAGGGAGATGTTGGTTTCTAAGATTGATTGGTTGGTTTAATGCTGGTTTCTAAGATTGTGTGCAGAGAGACATACAGTCGTGGCCAAAATTGTGGAAACCTTTTGGGAAAAGTGTATTTTTGAGGTTTGATGGCTAATAACGCCACTTTTTTTTTGGAGTTTCAAGATAATCCTATTCCACTACTGGAATGACCTGGGAATAGCCCAGATCTTCACCCAATTGAAAATCTATGGAGCTGACTAAAGAAACTGGTTAATCAGAAGCGGCCCAGCAATAAAACCCAGTTAACAGAAGCCATCATTCAATCTTAGTTTCATATTAGAACAGCTGCAGAACTCAAAGACTTGGTTCCCTCCATGGGAAGACCTTGTAAGGCCGTAATTTATGCTAAAGGTTACCCAATGAAGTATTAACTGACATGGTGATCATTTTTGCATATCTCGGTTTTTCTACGGTGATAATTTTTGTATATCTCGTTTTTTCTATGTGTTTCACTTTTCTTCTTTATCCTGTAACTGCTATTCTAATAGCAAATCCTTCCTAAAAGTTATTGCATTACATTCTTGATTCAATTATCTTTCCATTGATATATAATTTTATGGTACTACTCCAAAAACAAAAAGTGGTTTTATTAACTAGTTTTAGAAAATACACTTTCCCCAAAAGGTTTCCACAATTTTGGCCACTACTGTATATCTTCCATCTGGATTCTGAGAGTCGCAGTCCTAAGTACAAGTAGTCCTCGACTTACAACAGTTCACTTAGTGACCAAACTTACAACAGCACTGAAAAAAGTGATTTATGACCCTTTTTCACAGTTACGACTTTTGCAACATCCCCCCCCATGATCATGTGATGATCAAAATTCAAGTCAGCAGAGGAAGTCAGATTCACCTAACAACCGTGTGATTCATTTAACAACGCAGTGATTCGCTTAACAACTGTAGCATAAAAGGTCATAAAACTGGGCTAAACTAAACTATTGCCTTGCTTAGCAACGGAAATCCTGGTCCCAGTTTAGTCATAAGCGGAGAACTACCCAGAGTCTCATTAATTCACTTGCTCACAAATTCCTTTTTTTAATTTTTGCAGGCCAGTTCTTGCACCAAGACGTTCAGCTGTTGACCGAGCCATTCTCAGAAAAGTGTAGCCCGGATGACTGCCAGGAAATAAAGTCTGGGAACTCGAACTCGGAGCACGCCCTCAAGTTGAAAGGGCGTTTGGTGCCCGTGGTGTGGAAGCAGAGAAAGATCTACAACGGCAAACAGGAAGTGGATTGCTGGTTTGCCAAACACAACGCCGAGAAACTAATCGACGGGGATTACAAAGACTACTTGGCCTCCCATCCCTTTGACACAGGGACTAGCACCTTGGTGGAAAACAGACTTTGAAGAGAGGAGAAACTCCCTTGCTCTCCTCCGAGAAGAATTTGTTCTTGCTCTCAAGAGAACTTTTGGGTTTTAATTGGGCTTCGTGGTGCTGAAGGAACACACTTTAATACAGGTAGTCCTCGATTTACGATCACAGTTGAGCCCAAATCTCTGTAGTTAAGGGATTTTTGCCTCGTTTTATGACCTTCCTTGCCACAGTTGTTAAATAAATCAGTGCACTGGTAAAGTTACTAACATGGTCATTAATCTGGCTTCCCCATAAACTTTGCTTGTCAGAAGGTCCCAAACGGGGATCGTGTGACTCTGTGTGACTCCGTGTGACTCCGTGTGACTCCGTGTGACACTGCAACCGTCACAAATACGAGTCAGTTGCGAATGATTTTTGATCACGTGACCACGGGGATGCTGCAATGGTCGTAAGCGTGAAACACGGTCATAAGTCACTTTTTCCAGTCGTGTTGTAACTTCAAACCCGGTCACTAAGTGAATCGTTGTAAGTGGAGGACTACCTGCATTTCTCACAGCCTCGACTTACGACCACAATTGAGCTCAACATTTCTGTTGGTAATGAGAGTTAAATGAGTTTTAGCAAATTTTACGGCCTGTCTTGCCACAGTCGTTAAATGATTCACTGCGGTTAAGTTAGTAACACGGTCGTTGAGTGAATCTGGCTCCCCCATTGGCTTTGCTTGTCAGAAGGTCGCAAAAGAGGATCATAATTAGCCCGGGAGGCAGCAATGGTCATAAATATGAACCAGTTGCCAAGCATCTGAATTTTGATCACATGATCGTAGGGATGCTTGCACAGGTCATAACTATGAAAAACGGTCATAAACCACATTTTTCAGTGCCGTCGTAACTTTGAACGGTCACTAAACGAACTGTTGTAAGTCGAGGACCACCTGTAGTTCTTCATTTGCAAGCAGCTGCTTGACGTTTGGTTATGCTCTGCCCCAGCTATGGACCCCAAAGAACGCAGCACACACAAAACCTATACAAAGCTTATTTTACTCAAATAACTCAGTCTTTTTCAACCAAAGGCTGTTAATAAACTTCCTTAACAACCTACAAGCATTCTAAAATAAGGTAATCACAGTCTTACTAGAGTTGGCAGAAAGCCCAGAAGCAATTTTGCAGAGAATCCAGACGCGAAGGAGAGTGAACTAAAGTTGTTCCCTACAGCTTGCTGCAATCGGCGTTCCTCCTTAAATAAGCTAAGGGAGTGGCCAATTAGCCCCAAGCCTTACTCTCGAGGAGACCTCCTCCTGAGGAGCCACTCCTGCCTTTTGGAAGCTCTGCGCGCCCGTGCATCGAGAAGAGGCTCCTCCTCTTCGTCCTCTTCACTTAAAGGAGCTTCTGGAGGTTCTGAAGGCCCTGGCTGAATCCCTGCCTCTGGCACCACATCTTCTCCAGCCTCCTCATTGTCCGACTCGAGCGCCAGCTGCACAGGCTGCTGGCGCAGCTCCACACCAGCTTCCTCGTTGTAGGAATCAGCTACAATCCGCACAGGCCACTAACGGGCCACAACAGGTTAACCAAGGACATCATCGTAAGCAGCTATAGCAAAATCCAATGTATGATTATTATCTAGTTAAGAAATTGTTCTTGAAAAATCACTCCTCAGTTGGAACAGCTTGGTAAAAGTTGCACACAACCATTTTTTAAAAAATGTATTTGCACTGTTTGTGTAATGTGCGAGCGAGTGCTCCCAGCGTGGAAAGTTTGGGAAATTATGCTCAGATATTAAATGGCAATATCGTGGGAAATTATGCTCAGATATTAAATGGCAATCAAACGATGAAGCCATTTTAATTTCAATGGAGACCGTTAAGAATGTAAATATATTCTGTTTGTACTGTAAATACTGTTGTACTATAAATTTGCTAAGCAGGATTGGAATCGTGGTAACCAGGCTAGTATTTCTATTCACACAACCTGCTAAACTCGGCTAGCATTTTGTGGCTTAGCCTGTTATGCAAACTTAGTTACACAGCGCCAATGTTGTTATGTAACGCAGCAGGATGGGTATGGATGGGTATCACACATACGCTCACAAATTTAACTGTTTGCAGAAAGTAGCTGCCTTAATATAGGGGTGAAAAATTTAAACTAGGGTGGTATTTTAAAAATAAAAATAGAATTTCTTTATATATTGATGCAATTCATTGATGCAATTCAAAATGCATTGATCAACAGGGGATGCAGACGTTGCAAAATTGCAGATATAGTCAAAGATAATTTCCAACTGAAGGTAGCCATTCACAAAAAAGTTGCACGTGATAAAGACATTTGTGCATAGTTGAAGCCACTGACACTTTTGGGGTGATGTGACTCTTTAGTTAATGTTATTTCGCCACAAAAAAAGATGTTGAGATTCTTGAAAGAGTGCAGAGAAGAGCAACCAAGAGGATGAGGGGACTGGAGGCTAAAACATACGAAGAACGGTTGCAGGAACTGGGTATGTCTAGTTTAATGAAAAGAAGGACTAGGGGAGACATGATAGCAGTGTTCCAATATCTCAGGGGCTTCCACAGAGAAGAGGGAGTCAAGCTATTCTCCAAAGCACCTGAAGGCAGGACAAGAAGCAATGGATGGAAACTAATCAAAGAGAGAACCAACCTGGAATTAAGGTGAAAATTCCTGATAATTAAAATAATCAGTGGAACGTCCTGTCTCCAGAGATTGTGTTGCTCCAAGATGGGAGACTTTTAAGAAAAGACTGGACAATCATTTGTCTGAAATGGTATAGGGTCTCCTGCTGGACTAAAAGACCTCCAAGGTCCTTTCCAACTCTCTTATTTTGTGATGCTGTTAATCCCTGTTTATATCTTAAAATCAATCTGGATCCACATGCTGTGTTTAGCATGTAATAATAACTTTATGGTACCACTTAGAAAAGGGTCACATCTCACAACTCTTAACACAACTGTTCTCAGTTAATCTCTTCCAAAGTGAGTGCCAAATTTCCTGCGTTTATTACGTTTGAAAGAATCCGAATCTTGCAAACATGTCCAAGATTCTCAAAAATTTTAATTTAATTTAATTTAATTTCGAATTTATATACCGCCCTTCTCCCTGAGGACTCAGGGCGGTGTACAGCCAAGATAAAAAACATAGAATACAAATATTAAAACATTTAAAAATATATATAAAATTTGGCCCAAAAAATTAAAAATCACAGACTAATTAAAAGAATTTAAAAATTTTAAAAATTTCTTCTTAAGCCAACCCGGCTTGCTGAAAAAGATAGGTTTTCAGGGAACGACGGAAGGCATTGAGGTCCTGGATTCTTCTTATCTCCGGGGGCAACTGATTCCAGAGGGTGGGAGCCCCCACAGAGAAAGCCCTCCCCCTGGGGGCCACCAGCCTACATTGTTTGGCTGATGGCACCCTGAGGAGGCCCTCTCTGTGGGAGCGCACGGGTCGATGGGAGGTCATCGGTAGCAGCAGGCGGTCTCGGAGATAGCTAGGCCCTATGCCATGGAGCGCTTTAAAGGTGATAACCAACACCTTGAAGCGCACCCGGAAGACCACCGGGAGCCAGTGCAGCTCGCGCAGGAGTGGTGTTACATGGGAGCGCCATGTTGCTCCCATCACTACCCGCGCTGCTGCATTCTGGACCAGCTGGAGCCTCCGGGTGCTCTTCAAGGGGAGCCCCATGTAGAGAGCGTTACAGTAGTCAAGGCGAGAGGTGACGAGGGCGTGAGTGACTGTGCACAGGGAATCCCGATCAAGAAAGGGCCGCAACTGGCGAATCAGGCGAACCTGATAAAAGGTCCCCCTGGTAACAGCCGTCAGATGTTCCTCCAAAGACAGCTGCCTATCCAGGAGGACTCCCAGATTGCGAGCCCTTTCAGTGGGGGCCAAAGACTCGCCCCCAATAGTCAGTGATGGAGTCAACTGACTATATCGGGATGCCGGGAGCCACAGCCACTCAGTCTTGGAAGGGTTGAGCCTGAGCCTGTTCCTCCCCATCCAGATCCGCACAGCCTCCAGGCACTGGGACATCACTTCAAGGGCATCGTTGGGGTGGCCTGGGGTGGAGATGTACAGCTGGGTGTCATCAGCGTACTGGTGGTATCTCACCCCAAAGCCACGGATGATCTCGCCCAGTGGCTTCACATAAATGTTGAACAGAAGGGGCGAGAGGACCGATCCCTGCGGCACTCCACAAATGAGAGGCCTCGAGGTCGACCTCTGCCCCCCTGCCAACACAAACTGCGACCGGTCGGAGAGAAAGGAGGAGAACCACCGTAACACGGTGCCTCCCACCCCCAACTCTTCCAGCCGGTGCAGCATGATACCATGGTCGATGGTATCAAAAGCCGCTGAGAGATCTAATAGGACCAGAACAGAGGAATAACCCCTGTCCCGAGCCCTCCAGAGATCATCAACCAACGCGACCAATGCCGTTTCCGTGCTGTGCCCAGACCTGAAACCCGACTGGAACGGATCCAGATAGGATGTTTCCTCCAGGAATTGTGGAAACTGTTGCGCGACCACACTCTCAACAACCTTCGCAATGAAGCGAAGGTTGGAGACAGGACGATAGTTAGCCAATATTGCTGGATCCAGGGACGGCTTCTTGAGGAGAGGCCTCACCACCGCCTCTTTCAGGGCAGCGGGGAAGTGACCCTCACTCAAGGGGGGGTCATAGCTGTTCAAGGATCCGGGATTCAGCGCCGGGACGCCATCTTAGACATGCGCAGTAAGAAAAATGCACGCTATATATATCATCATTCCAGAATTAGCCTACTAACAGAACCAAATTAGTCTCCCTTCAGCTCACTTCACTTTTTCCATTCAAGGGTCACTTTTGTTTGATATGTGTCAAAAGTCTTGTTCTCTAATTCAATATCGGCGAAGACCGGTGTTTCTCAACCTTAGCAACTTTAAGTTGGGTGGTCTTCATCTCCCAGAATCCCTCAACCATCATTGTTTGCTTTTGTTCTAGAATCGGGGGGGGGGGGGGAAATAGAAACATTCTGGAAGAAATTTAAATGATTCCCTTTTGCTGGGCTTTGGGGTTTTAACCTAATTTGGGGAGGGGAGGAATGGGGTGCTGCTATTATATATTACCAGATGAGTGGAGTGGAAACCCCACTCCTTTCTTGCACTGATTATGTTACCTAGTTGGGTAACGAAATGTCTGGAAGAAAACAAGCAAGCTCAGAGAGTAACAAGGACCCCTCATTTCAACCCTGAGATGCAAATATTCAATAGAGATTAGATTAGATTAGATTAGATTAGATTAGATTAGATTAGATTAGATTAGATTAGAGTAGAGTAGAGTAGAGTAGAGTAGAGTAGAGTAGAGTAGAGTAGGATAGAATAATGGAATGGACAGAACAGAACAGAACAGAACAGAATAGAATGAAGAATAGAGTAGATTAGATTAGATTAGATTAGATTAGAGTAGAGTAGAGTAAAGTAGAGTAGAGTAGGATAGAATAATGGAATGGAATGGAATGGAATGGAATGGAATGGAATGGAATGGAATGGACAGGACAGGACAGGACAAGACAGAACAGAACAGAACAGAACAGAACAGAACAGAATAGAATGAAGAATAGATTAGATTAGATTAGATTAGATTAGATTAGATTAGATTAGAGCAGAGCAGAGCAGAGCAGAGTAGAGTAGAGTAGAGTAGAGTAGAGTACAGTAGGATAGAATAATGGAATGGAATGGACAGGACAGGACAGAACAGAATGAAGAATAGTGTAGAGTAGAGTAGAGTAGAGTAGAGTAGAGTAGAGTAGAGTAGAGTAGAGTAGAATAGAATAGAATAGAATAGAATAGAATAGAATAGAATAGAATAGAATAGAATAGAATAGGAATAGGACAGTTCTGTCATGGCCACCATCTTGACTTTTTTGACTACTCCAGAGGTCCTTTGAGCGCAAATAGGATAGAAAGCAGAATGGAACAGCAGCCAAAGAAACCATGTCATAAAGATTAGAGAGAACTATTTGAAAAACACAGAAAGAATTTGGAAGTCTGACACTCCCTTGCTTGTCTCTTTGGAAAAACAAACACAGTTAATGTATTTTTAAAAAATAATTTATGTCTAGGCTTCCTGTTTAAACTGAAAGGAAAAAAAAACAAAGCCCACGCAGAGCAATTTAGCTCAAAGATCAAACAAAAACCTTGCCAAGCAAACAATCGGTAATGAGGTGGAAGAGATGCTCATTTAAACAGCTGTTTTCCAAGGCCAAAGAATGAGCTGAAGAAGAACTCCACAAGGAGCGGCTGCGGGTTCAGGGAAGGTAACCAATGGCACACGTCAATAAAAGAGCTCTTGGTTATTAAGTGGGCCAACTCACAAACCCAGTGATTTTAATATCCACCCTAAAAAAGCCAAAATGCACGCTGCGTGGAAGGATAACTTTGTAAAAAGTTTTGCCTCTTCCTTTTTGCTCATTACAAGAGGCTGAGAAAGAGGATTTGTTTAAAAAAAAAAGCATACAAATCTGGATTTTGTAATTTCCCTTGGAGCTGTATAAAGTGATCACAAATCCCATTTTACAAATGAAGGCTCAAACTTAGCCCGGTGTTTCTTAAACTGAGCAACTTTGCGATGGATGAGTTTCAAACTCTCAGAATTCCCCTGGCAGTATTGTCAAGCAAGAGCATTCTATACCAGGGGTGAAATGCTACCGGTTCGCTCCGGTTTGGGCAAACCGGTAGTAAAAAAATGCTAACATCCAACGATCAGCTGTGCTGCGCGGTTTAGTTTTGCTAGAAAGCAGGAAATCCTGCTTTCTAGCGAAGCTAAATAGCGCAGCACAGCTGATCCCCCCTGTTCTACTTACCTTCCCAACCCTTTTTTTAAAAAAAATTAAAAAATTTTTTTTAAGACAAACAAACATTTAATACATCAATCCTCCCTTTCCTGTGACATCTCGGTGCTATCTTCCAAAATTCTTCTCCTTCTTCCATTTAGTTTCTTCTATCTTGATCTTCATCCGAGCCATTCTAACAATTCATTGCTAAAACAATATTCTAGTCATCAAATTTTTATACATAATTATAATATTAATCATTTATATCTCTTTTCCTACCAACAATAAAAATAATTACGTATCTTAAAATATTCTGACTCTTCCCTATCCTTAATCATCAAAGTTAATCTATTCATTTCTGCACAATCTAATTTTTTTTTTATTACTTCTTCTTCCAAAGGTAATTTTCTCTGCTTTCCAATTTTGAGCATAAAACAATTCTTGCAGCTGTTATTATATGTATAATCAAGTACATATGCGCGCGCTCACAGCACGCGCCAAAATTAGGCTTGGGAAGGTAAGTAGAACAGCGAGGGTGGGATCAGCTGTGCCGCGCGGTTTAGCTGATCGTCGGATCGTAGCTTTTTTTAACTACCGGTTTGACCAAACTGGTAGCTTTTTAAATGCGCAGCGCGTGTTTGGTGTGCACTGCGCATGCGCATATAGCAGCTTTGGTGTGCACTGTGTATGTAGCATGCGTTTGGTGCGCATATGCACGAACAGTGCCCGCTTGGCGCACAGCATGTATGCGAGGCCAGCCAACCGGTAGCAAACTGGTTCAGATTTCACCACTGTTCTATACTATAAAGCTATAAAATAATTTTATAATTACTTTATAATTATTATAAAAAATAATTATTATAATTATTTCCCCCGAAAGCAGAGCTCGGAACACACCAGTGATAGTTTCTGTAGCCATTTGAATATGAAATATTTATTATTCTTACAAAATGGGAGTAAAAAAGAAATTGAGTCAATAAGGCTCAAACAGTAAGGTTTTTTTTTAAATTCAGTCTTTGTAACCAGATTCTATTTACAAATGATTTGTACTTTTGTGAGTCGTTCAGGTTTGCACAGGGCAAATTCAATTTGATTCTCATTTCTTTCTTTCTTTCTTTCTTTCTTTCTTTCTTTCTTTCTTTTTCTTTCTTTCTCTTTCTTTTTCTTTCTTCCTTCCTTCCTTCCTTCCTTCCTTCCTTCCTTTTGTTCTCTTTTTCTCTCTCTCTTTCTTTGTTTCTTGCATGCTTTCTTTCTCGTTCTTTCCTTTTTTTGTTTTAAAAAAGTGCTACGATGTAGAATCAATCCAAAACTATCGCCAACTGGCCAGCCAGAATAAACAGTCTATCTAGAATCAGCAGGACAATACACAACCCCAAAAACGCAATTTTAAGCCCCTCAAACAACCCAGAGCCATATTACAAAATGCAGCAGGCCACAGGTGCAAACCACCTTAGGATGCTTCAGTGGTTCACGTTGTACAGTCTCTCCAGTTTGTGGTCTCTAAAATGAAGTTTCTTTTGTTGTTGTTGTTGTTGAATTAGGAATTATTGAAGGGCCACTCAATAATCTCAGTTTTTTAAGCTTGGGCTCCTGTTTTGAGGAAGAGACGCCAGGAGATCGACGTCACTCCTGGAACTGTCAAAATCCAAAGTGGGACAAAGGAGGACCTGTGGAGGAAAGGGGGAAAAGCATTCACAAATTCATTTCACGGGCCATTTCTTCTTATCATTTGCCAATTAGAACTATTCATGAGCAAATAGGGGCAAGCAGCAAAGAGGAAGAAGGACTTTTAATGTCTCCTGACGCTTGAAGAGCAGAAAAGACAAACTCGATAAAGAGTTTTCCTGCTTACTTCCGTGGGTGCACCATCACTGGAGGTTTTTAAGAAGAGACAGGAAAGTCACTTGTCTGAAATAGTATAAGTCCGTGATGGCGAAACTGTGGCACACGGAGCCATACCTACAGGCACGCGATCTGTTGCCCTAGCTGATTTTCGGCTGGCCCTACCGACACCGCCCCTCCCCTCCCAGGAGTCTCCACATGGCCCATTTTGGATGCCAGGTAAGTACAGCGCAAGAAGAAGAAGAAGAAGAAGAAGAAGAAGAAGAAGAAGAAGAAGAAGAAGAAGAAGAAGAAGAAGAAGAAGAAGAAGAAGAAGAAGAGGAGGAGGAGGAGGAGGAGGAGGAGGAGGAGGAGGAGGAGGAGGAGGAGGAGGAGGAGGAGGAGGAGGAGGAGGAGGAGGAGGAGGAGGAGGAGGAGGACGAAGACGAAGACGAAGACGAAGAAGAAAAAGAAGACTGCACACAGAGGGAGAGTCAGTTGCAGCCTTGATCCCTGTAAACATTTTGAAGGATGTGGAGACTCGCAGGGTGTGTGTGTGTGTGTGTGTGTGAAGGCAGGGACACCACCGATAACCATCCCCCAACCAAATTTCGCCCTTTGGCACAGACAGCACATCTGCAAACAGAGACGGCCAGATGCTGAGCACACAATCCTTTGTGTGCATCAACAGAGAACAAAGGCTGGCTGGAAAAAAAATTAGGCACTTTATTTCCTCCCCACTTTGAACCTACGAGGTGCTCAGAGGATATCCCAAATAGAGGAGGCTGCGTTTTGCTGAGCTTGGGGCTTTCCTGCAAATAATTATTGGCCGTTTTCTGCGCCAAGCCTAGCGAACGTGCGTTGATTTATTTATTTTTTTTCCCCCTCTGAATGCAAACTTTGCTCGCTGCGATATCGGCCTGCCTCAAGTTCTCTCCCTTGCTTCAACCGGGCTTTGGCATGGAAATATTTATCAGTGGGTTTGATGATGGCAGCTCGGGGATTAGTTTATTTCCACTTTTAACGGGGAAAGGAATGCTTGTGTACATGCACACACGCACACCGACACACCCACAGATGTCACATGCTGCAGGCCAAGACAAATGTGCTTCCACGGAGCAACCATCTCCTTGGTGAATTCTTGGAGATTCTTCAAAGCTCAGCGTGCAACCGGCCCATTTTTTTGTTTCTCTCCTGCCAACATTCCTGAGTCTTCCTTTACCTGGATATCGTCATCTTTCAAAGCTTCAGGATATTCCGCCGTGCTGACTTCCAGCTTTTCCTTCCCCTGGTGTTTTTTCATCGTCAAGCTGTCCACAACCCAGAACATAACAGCCTTAAAAGGAGACGGAGGGAAAAAAAGAGAGAAAAATATATATGCTTGTACGGGTAGACTAGTGCGTCTCTCAACCTTAGCCACTTTTTAAGATGGGTGTGTCAGAGGTGGGTTTCAGCAGGTTCTGACCAGTTCTGGAGAACCTGTAGCGGAAATTTTGAGTAGTTCGGAGAACCGGTAGTAAAAATTCTGACTGGCCCCGCCCCCATCTATTCTCTGCCTCCCGAGTCCCAGCTGATGGGGAGGGAATGGAGATTTTACAGTATCCTTCCCCTGGAGTGGGGTGGGAATGGAGATTTTACAGTATCCTTTTTTTTTTTTAATTTGATTTATATGCCGCCATTCTCCGGAGACTCAGGGCGGCTTACAATGCGTTAAGCAATAGCCTTTATACTTTTGTATATTTATACAAAGTCAGCTTATTGCCCCCACAAACTGGGTCCTCAATTTACCTACCTTAGAAAGGATGGAAGGATGAGTCAACCTTGAGCCTTGTGAGATTCGAACTTACAGTAATTGCAGACAGCTGGTGTTAATCACAATGCTATCAGTCTGCTGAGCCAACAGACTCCTTCCCCTGGAGTGGGGTGGGAATGGAGATTTTACAGTATCCTTCCCCTGCCACGCCCACCAAGCCATGCCCACCAAGCCACACCTACAAAACTGGTAGTAAAAAATTTTGAAACCCACTACTGGGGTGTATCAATCCTGAAGCTGACCTGATGGAAGCCATCTTGGAAGCTTCAGTGTTGTTGCCACACTGGAGCTGAGGGATAGGGAGGGGGGATTTTTAGATAGCTGGGATTTTGTAGCCAAAACAAAATACTTTCTCTTGGGAACCAAGGACATTCTCCCACCTGGTCAGAGGAAGGTGGAGTGATGTCAGCAGGTGTTCTGACCTAGGCTTCCCCAGCAGCACGAAGCCGAGTTTTCATCCCGATAAACCCCTTTTATTTAATTGACAGTGATTTCCTCTCCAGCAAAGTCTTTCCTCTCCAACAGTCTTTCAAGATAGTTCACAATTACCGACCTTTATCAGGCTTGGAGAGTGGCCAGGCCGATATCTTTCAGACGCCCACAATACTTGGCAAGAATGCAGGAATGAACTAATTGTCTCCTGCAAACTCCACTCCCCTTTCGCTCCTCTTTTATTCCCTATGGGAGGGGCCATTCACCGTCCACCTATGGCTTTACTCCTGAGTCGGCCCTTGTTCCTTAGCTGTTCCCTTCTCCTGGCAGCTCTGCGCATGCGCACACTGGGAACAGGCTCCAGCTGTTCTTCTGCCTCACTGATGTCCAACTCCAAAGGCAGCTGACAACTGTCAGACAGCCCTGGCCCCATCTCTGCCTCCGACGCAGAGCCCTTATCAGAGCCTTTCCCAGACTCCAGGACTGGCCCATGTTCTTCCCCAATCTCTTCACTGTCCGAATCTGCTGCCAGATCCACTGGCAGGCCATAACACCAGGCAACCAGACAGGGCCATGATTGGATCATGTGACTGATTGTTTGGGGAAGGGGAAAAAACTTTTAGGTGAAAACTGTGGGAATCTTCAGAGTCAGTTTTCACCAAATCTGTGCCAATATGATATATCCAATAAAGCTATTCTTTGAGGAATTTACCTGCCTCGGAGTTTTGCCTTCTATGGAGCTGTTACTTGGAACCCTGAAATTGTGGACTTCAACTCCCAGAATTCACCCAGGCAGGAAGTCTTCAGCAACCTTAAGATGGGTGGACTTCAACTCCCAGAATTCCCCAGCCAGCCATGCTTTATGAAGCAAGATATAAAATTACAGGCAGCTTTCCACCTTTCGTTTAGTGACCATTTGTTGTGATCCGCCAGCAACCTGAGGAGCTGGCAGCGGAGTCGGACAGCGATGAGGCTGAGGAAGAACATGGGCCAGTCCTGGAGGCTGGGGAAGGCCCGGATGAGGGCTCTGCGTCGGAGGCAGAGATGGGGCCAGGGCCATCGGGGAGTGATGTGCCAACTCCGGAGCCTCCAGAGGCTGACAGTAGAGAGGCAGAGGAACAGGAGGAGCCTGTTTCTAGTGCGCACATGAGAAGAGCTGCCAGAAGGCAGGAGCAGCTAAAGCAGAGAGGACGACTTGGGAGTAGGGCCAAGAGATGATTGGCCCCTCCCATAAGGCTTAAAAGACCAGCAACGGCTCTTGGGCTCTTTGCTGGAAAACAACTGTTGAGAGATTTGCTTCGTGTTTGGCTGTATTTCTTTCTTCTCAGCGTCTTCTGTTCCTGAACTGTTGCCAAGAAAAGCCTTTGGCAGTTTGCCTAATTATCCCAAGGTCAGAGATAAACCGAAGAATGATGTTTTGAGGACTTTGCTTTCATTTAATTTGGAATACGCTGAGAGTGAGTTAATTCTCAGCTGTTTGAATAAAATCTGTTTATTTTTTGGAACTGTTTTGCATTTACTATTAAGTACATGGGCCTAGGTCACAACACCATTCAAAATTACAACGGTACTGAAAGAAGGGATTTACGACCATTTTTCACACTTATGACCATTGCAGCATCCCCGTGGTCATGGAATTAAAATTCAAATCCTTGGCAACTGATTCGTATTTATGATGATTTTAGTGTCCTGGGGTCACATGATTGCCTTTTGCGACCTTCTGATGAGCAAAGTTGATGGGAACACCGGATTTACTTAACAATTGTGTTACCAACTTACCAACTGCAATGATTCGCTTAACAACCGTGGCAAGAAAGGTCGTAAAATGGGGCAGAGCTCACTTAACCACTGTCTTGCTTAGCAATTGAAATTTTGGCTTCAATTGTGGTCCTAAATCAAGGACTACCTGTTTTTAAAGAGACACAAATATACACCAGTGGGGCTCAAACTATCTATATATTTTACAGACATTCAGAGACACTTATAATAGTTGGGATCACTGATTCTCTTAATGGTTTGCTTTCATTCTGGTGGGTTAGCAAGATTTGGGCTTTTGTAGCTTTTACGTTATACATAACCTAAGAGCAGCTACCACCTGCCTATAGTAATGTTAGGTCCCCGGTCTTCCTATGCTGTTGTGGTTTCTGGCAGCTTTAATTTTATTTTTTTGTTTGTTTTGTTCTAACTGGTTTAACATCTGGTTAACAGAAGCTCCACCAACGTTTTCGGTTTCCGTTCTTAATGTAATTTATGTCTTGACAGAACAAACTAGGGTGTCGGCTTCCTGTTATTTTAATAATAAATTTGTCAATGTCCTGTCCAATAACCTGACATAATTTTATACTGTATTGTTGGATGGGGGGTGGGGGGAAAAGTCGTTAACTTTTTTACATAGGAGCTTGTGGTTCTCTTATTCAAACTTTCATATTCATAATCTTGCAAGCATTCCTGACTGGGGAATTCTGGGAGTTGAAGTCCATACATGCTGGGTGGGGAATTCTGGGACTTGAAACACGTCTTAAAAGTTCCCAAGATTGAAAAACTCTGCTTTAAACTATTTCTGACAACCTGTTTCACCCACCTGTCCCATGCCAGTTTGGGCTAGTGGTTAAGGTACCAGGCTAGAAAATGAGGGACTGGGAGTTCTAGTCCCACTTTAAGCTTCAAAGCCGACTGGGTGACTTTGAGCCAATTCCTAGGAGAAGGAGAATTCTAGTCCCATTTTAGCCATGAAAGCCAGCTGAGTGACCTTGAGCTAATCACTAGGAGACTGTGAGTTCTAGTCCCACTTTAGCCATGAAAGGCAGCTGGGTGACCTTGGGCTAATCACTAGGAGACTGTGAGTTCTAGTCCCACTTTAGCCATGAAAGCCAGTTGGGTGACCATGGGCCAAACACCAGGAGACGGTGAGTTCTAGTCCCGCCTTAGACATCAAAGCCAGTTTGGTGATTTTGGGCCAATCACCAGGAGACAGTGAGTTCTAGTCCCGCCTTAGGCATCAAAGCCAGTTGGGTGATTTTGGGCCAATCACCAGGAGACGGTGAGTTCTAGTCCCACTTTAGCCATGAAAGCCAGCTGAGTGACCTTGGGCCAACCACTAGGAAATTGTGAGTTCTAGTCCCACTTTAGCCATGAAAGGCAGCTGGGTGACCTTGGGCTAATCACTAGGAGACTGTGAGTTCTAGTCCCACTTTAGCCATGAAAGGCAGCTGGGTGACCTTGGGCTAATCACTAGGAGACTGTGAGTTCTAGTCCCACTTTAGCCATGAAAGCCAGTTGGGTGACCATGGGCCAAACACCAGGAGATGGTGAGTTCTAGTCCCGCCTTAGACATCAAAGCCAGTTTGGTGATTTTGGGCCAATCACCAGGAGACGGTGAGTTCTAGTCTCCCCTTAGGCATGAAAGCCAACTGGATGACTTTTGGCCAGTCTTTCTCTCTCAGTCCAACCCTCTTCATCTAGTTGTTGTCGTTGGGAAAACAGGAGGAAAAAGCCGTGTCAAATATGTTCCTCACCTTGAACTACTTGTAAAACTAGTAAAGACAGGATACAAATAACTAAAATAATAAAATAATGCCTGTTTTGGCTAAGATAATTGTCTTCCCCATTATATTTGCTGCTAGGACTGTTTTCTGTCCCTTCCTTTTTCTAATCCTGGGGTGTCAAACTCGATTTCATTGAGGGCCTCATGAGGGTTGTGTTTAATCTCGGGGGGGGGAGGGGCGTGTCCAGGTGGACCTGTCTAGGTGGGCGTGGCCTAGGTGGGCACGACCTCCACTCAATGTCACTAGTATCAGGGGCACCTGTGGTGGCCCAGGCGGAGCTGGGAGGATTCACTTTTATTTATTTATTTATTATTTCAATTTGTATACCGCCCTTCTCCTAGTGGACTCAGGGCGGTGAACAGCCAGAGCTAAAACACATGCAGATACAAAATTTAAAATTATTAAAAGAATTATATAACTGGCCCAATTTAAAACAATTCAATTTAAAACCCCATGACAATTTAAAACTAAACAACTAAAAAGACTAAAAAAGGGGGAGGGGTTTCACGCCAGCCCTGCTTGATGGAAAAGAAAAGTTTTCAGGGCATGGCGAAAGACCCGGAGATTTGATATCCTTCGTATCTCCGGGGGCAAATCGTTCCAGAGGGCGGGAGCTGCCACAGAGAAGGCCCTCCCCCTGGGGGTCGCCAGCCGACATTGCCTGGCTGACGGCACCCTGAGAGGAGTCCCTCTCTGTGGGCGCGTACTGGTCGGTGGGAGAAGGCGGTCCTGCAAATACCCAGGTCCTATGCCATGCAGCGCTTTAAAGGTGGTAACCAACACCTTGAAGCGCACCCAGAAGACAACTGGAAGCCAATGCAGCTTACGCAGGAGAGGTGTCTCATGGGAGCGCCATTTGCTAGTAGTTTGTTTTGCTAGCACTCTGTAAGTGAAAATGGAGCTCGAGGAGCCCCCAGATTCCATTTTCAGCTGTGACGGCCTCCTGCAGCCCTCTGCCAGTGAAAATGGAGCTCGGGAGTGGGGGCTGCACACGTTTTCGCAGGCAGAGGCACCGCGTGCCAATCCTTCACTGTTTCCATGTTGCTCCCACAGGCCAGGTCTAAGCGCCCCGTAGGTCGCATCCGGTTTGGCGCTGCTGTTCTAATCAGTACACTATGCAGAAGTGCTGCTGAATCGGATGGCCTTGTGCTCTAAATTATCTATAAAGCAGTCACATTTTCCAAGGCAAAGATTTTCTGACCCTTGCGACCATCGGATGACCAATGGAAAACCCCGCGTCCTTCTCTCTCTCTCTCCCCTTTCATCAGTTCCCTTGACGAAAGAATCATTTCCTTCCAAATCTTTTACTCACGTTGACTATAAAAGGAACCACCAGAATCACCAAGATCAGCTCCAGCTGAGGAGAAGGGATGTAATCCAGGAGGATTTCCTGAAGCTGAGAGAGAGAGAGAGAGAAAAAAAAAAGAATCAGAGTCCTTTTACGGAAGAAGAAAAGAGCTGGGCCTGAATAATATTTGGATAAGAGACCACCAGGAGATCACAGGGCGGTCAATTAGTTTGGGAAATTGGAAGAAAAAAATAACGTGGAGGAAAGCAATGGCTAACCCCTTCTACAATTACAGATAGTCCTTGACTTACAACCATTATTTTAGTGGCTGTCCGAAGTTACAAAGGCCCTGGAAAAAGTGACCTATGTCCATTTTACACACTTAGAAGCACTTCAACAGCCATAGTTCTGTTGTGTTGTAGCATAGCAGGGGTTAGCCAATTAATCCGACTGACAGTCACTGCCTTGACTGCACACAACCACAATTTTCTTTACATGAGCTGTAAATGAGATGGCTAGTCTAGAGAAAAGAAGGACTAGGGGAGACATGATAGCAGTCTTCCGATATCTGAGGGGCTGCCCCAAAGAAGAGGGAGTCAAGCTATTCTCCAAAGCACCTGAGGGCAGGACAAGAAGCAATGGGTGGAAACTGAACAAGGAGATATTCAACTTGGAAATAAGGAGAAATTTCCTGACAGTTAGAACAATTAACCAGTGGAACAGCTTGTCTCCAGAAGTTTTGGGAGCTTCACCACTGGAGGTTTTCAAGAAGAGACTGGACACCCACCTGTCTGAAATGATATAGGGCAGTGATAGCTAATCTTTTTGCCATTGCGTGCCAGGAGAGGGGGCCGGTGGGGATTGCATGCACGCATGTCCACACCCATAATTCTATGCGCCCTGCCCTCACACATGCACATGCGTCCCGCCCCCGCTCCTGGCATGTGATGGCCCGGTAGGCCCGTTTTTCTCTCTCACCTGGCTCCAGAGCCTCCCTAGGAGTCTGGGGAGGGCAAAAATGGCTTCTCCCCCCCCTTGGAGGCCCTCTGGAGGCCAGAAATAGTCCGTTTGCCAACTTCCAGGGAACCTCCGCGGGGGTGGGGGGAGGCAATTTTCACCCTCCCCAGACTCCCTAGAGAGGCTCTGGAGGCTGGGGACAGCAAAAAATGGGCCGTTTCTGGCCTCTGGAGGGTCTCCGGGGGGGAGGCAAAAATTTAACCCTCCCCAGACTCCTAGAGAGGCCCCAGAGCCAGGTGAGAGAGAAAAAAGGGCCTTCCCCACCTACCCCTGAGGCCCTCTGGAGGCAGGAAACAACCTGTTTCCCTACTTCCGGTGGGCCCAGAAGGCCCGAAAATCAGCTGGTTGGAGCTGAGCTCGTGTGCCCACTGATATGGCTACGCGTGCCACCTGTGGGGGTTGGACTAGAAGACCTCCAGGATCCCCCTCCAGCTCTATTCTGATGGATCGATCTTCTAGCTGTGGCAAAATATTGCCAAATATGGATTTTTCTCCCTAATGCATGTCCTCAAAGGAGGCATTTAAATCCATGTGCTTATTTGCCCCTGAAAAATCAGTAACGTTCATGAGTTAGCCGAAGATGAGAATCGGGCTCTTCTTCCTTACCTTTGTCCAACCGGGAATAAGTAAGACCAGAGCGACTGCCGTTTTCTCGAAGATCATTATGAGCAAGTAGAGAAAACATTGGCCAATCCAAGCAGCTGCCTGTGGTGGATCCCCTAAATAAAGGAAACAAAAAATAGAATTAAACCCATGATTTATATAGCCTTGCCAGGTGTCCACTATTTGAGCGGACAGTCCGCTTTTTCCACATTATGTTCACTATGTTTTTTCACAAAATAGTGGACATTTTTTTTATTCAAAAGCTTTATGATGAAATGGTACGTAATCTAAAGCTGTACAGTCTAAGAGAATAAGGATAGGAGAATTGCGTTTTGTCTTTTTTTTCATAAGTTCGAATGAGACAAAGATTGAATATCCATTGAACTCGATTCTCCGAAAAAATTAATGAGATTAAAATAAAAATATATTATAAAATTATGTACAGTTCACATTTTTAAAATGTATTGTAGCTTGTGTCGACTGACCTAAAATGGCGTCGAGTGATGAGAGTGACAGCGGCGAGATTTCGAATTCTTTAAAACGAAAGAGAGGAGTGTGCAAATACACCAAAGACTGGGAAGCTACTGTTGCATGGATTACCAACAACAAAACCGACAGAACAAATACGACGGCCTACTGTAAATTGTGTCAGAAATCGTTCACAATTGAATATAATGGTATAAAAGCTGTCACACAGCATGCAAGCACAAAAAATCATTTACATAAGGAGAAAATATCTTCCAGCAACAAGCGAATCAATTCGTTTTTCATTGTTAAAGACTCCCTGTTAAAATGTTTGTAAGAAAATATATAATTTAATTGTAAACATTTTTTTATTTTTTTACTATTTAACTCCCCCCCCCCCCCCGCTTGTCCGCTATTTTTTGGAAGTAGACCTGGCAACCCTAGATTTATACACCCACTATATTAAGAACTAGCTTCACAAATCCATGGCTTCCTTTCAACACATGCCTCCAGGAGATTATAACATGGTACTACTACGTTGCTACAGGTAGTCCTCGACTTACAACAGTGCACTGAGTGACCGAAGTTACACCATCGCTGAAAAAAGTGACTTGTGACTGTTTTTTACACTTATGACTGTTGCAGCATCACGTCACGGGATCAAAATTCGGATGCTTGGCAACTGGCTCACATTTATGACGGTTGCAGAGTCCCTTGGGGTCCTGCGATCCCCTTTTGTGACCTTCTGACAAGCAAAGTCAACGGGGAAAGCCAGATTCACTTAACAACCGTGTCGCTCACTTAATAACTGCAGTGATTCATTTAACAACCGTGGCAAGAAAGGTCATAAAATGGGGGGAAACTCAGTTAACAACTGTCTTGCTGCGGTGGCGCAGTGGTCAGAGTGCAGTACTGCAGGCTTCTTTTGCTGACTGCCGGCTGACTGCAATTTGGCAGTTCAAATCTCACCAGGCTCAAGGTTGACCCAGCTTTCCATCCTTCTGAGGTGGGTAAAATGAGGACCCAGATTGTTGGGGGCAAAAGTCTGACATTATAAACCGCTTAGAGAGGTAAAGCTTTACTTCAGAGTAAAGCACTGTGAAGGTTGCCTGATAAACACAGATAAACCTCCAGGTGGCCTCAACGCCTCTCTAAAAGGATGCAAATGACCAGCATATCTGCAAGGAGTATAAATCCTTCCATTCCCCACCATTTAGTCAGAGCTGAAGAAGCTTCTTGGATGAGAAGCAAAACGTCTTCAAAGAAAAAAAAAACAAAGTCCAGTTGCTTCCTGAAAAAAGCACTTTTGGGTAAACACATGGTTGTAAGAAGCATTATATGTAATGTAATACATTACAAATAATTCCCTCAACACTGTCAAACTATTTACTAAGTCTGCACTACTATTAACCTTCTCATCATTCCCACCACCCATCTCCTTCCACTTATGACTGCATGACTGTAATTTTGTTGCTTGTATCCTTACGATTTATATTGATATTGTTTCCTGATTGCTTATTTGTACCCTATGACTATCATTAAGTGTTGTACCTTATGATTCTTGATGAACGTATCTTTTCTGTTATGTACACTGAGAGTGTATGCACCCAAGACAAATTCCTCATGTGTCCAATCACACTTGGCCAATAAAGAATTCTATTCTATTCTATTCTATTCTATTCTATTCTGTTCTATTCTATTCTATTCTATTCTATTCTATTCTATTCTATTCTATTCTATTCTATATCCCATCCCATCCCATCCCTTGTTCTATTACTATTCTATTTCCTATTTTTTTTCTCTTTTTCTTTTCTTTCTCTTTTCTTTTCTTTTTTTCTTTTCTTTTTTCTTTTCTTTTCTTCTCTTCTCTTCTCCTTTTTTCTTTTTCTTCTTCTTTCTTTTTCTTCTTCTCCTCCTCCTCCTCTTTTTCCTTTTCTTTTTCTGTTCTATTATTCTATTCTATTCTATTCTATTCTATTCTATTCTATTCTATTCTATTCTATTCTATTCTATTCTATTCTATTCTATACATGTACATCTTCTTTAGATACTTGTGCTATTTGAAATTGCTGTTGTGTTCATTCGACGTGCTTAACCTGGTCGTTGTATTCACCTACTGTATTTTCTGGGTTTTCCCAAGAGAAAGGTTAACCAAATAGAATTGACCCTGGTGCACGCAACACCCAACGCCACATTAAAAACTAACCAAGGTTAACACTGAACAAATTCAGCATCTTATGCAAACACTGTAACACCAGATGCCTCTTACTGCCTTCTGTGCGTGCACTTTGTTCACGCGCGTGCCTTCCCCACATGCACCTGGCCTCAAAAATGTGCCTAAATAGGACGGCACCAATTTGCCCGAACCGGCTGAATACCACCTCTGGTGCAAATTCAGCTAAATTTTTTTACACTCAGAAATTTCTTAGAAAGGCTTTGATGATCTTTCCAGACGGATGTATTTTTTTTAAAAAAAAATGTATTTCAAAAAAAAAAAAACCCCAAACCCCCCAAAAACTCTCAATTTAACAGACCTCAATCTGTCAGATTTTGGATGCAAGCAAATAAATCTGTCCATATGCCGTTTGATCGGCACAACTACAGATAATCCTTGACGTTATGACCATAATTGAGTAATCAGAATTACTGTTGGTAAGGGAGACATTTTGTTAAGTGAGTTTCGACCCGTCTTACCACCTTTCTTCCCACGGTTATTAAGTGAATCGCTGCAGTTCTTAAGTTAGTCAAACGGTCGTTAAGTGAATCCGACTTCCCCATTGATTTTGTTTGACAGAAGGTCGCAAAAGGGGATCACGAGACCCCGGGACACTGCGACCGTCATGAATAGGAGTCAGTTGCCAAGCGTCTGAATTTTGATCACATGGCCAAGACTAAATAAATAATAAATAAATAACTTTATTGCAGTGGTGAAATCTAAAATTTGTTACTACCGGTTCTGTGGGCGTGGCTTGGGGGGGTAATGTGACTGGGTGGGCGTGGCCATTAAAAAAAAAACTTTTAAAACTATTTTTTTCTACAACTTCTTCGACGAAGAGGTTGTAAAAAAATGCTTTCAAAAGGCTCTGACGATCCAAGCTGAGTTGCCTGATCGGCAGAGGCTTTTTTGAAAAGCCTCTGCCGATCAGGCAACTCAGCTTGGATCGTCAGAGCCATTTAAAAGAAAAAAGGCCTCTGATGATCGCGCGGCTCAGCTGGACATGGGGGGGGGCAGGGATTTTTGCTACTGGTTCTCTGAACCACCCACCGAGGTCATCTAGTCCAACCCCCTACTCACGCAGGAGTCCTGTACTAGGATTCGAACTGCCGAACTGCCGACCTTTCTGATCGACAAGCTCAGTGTCTTAGCCATTGAGCCACCTGGTCTTTTTTCCCCCACCTGAAGTCTGAAGTCAAATGCAAGAATTCATGGTTCAGCTGAACGAGAGGAATTCGGCATGGAGGAAGAATGTTATGGAAGAATCCGTTGCTATGAGTTAACAACGGTTCTTTCTGAATTCAGCTTTGGTGGAAAGAACCTTTTGACCTCTTTAGAAAAACTCCAGATGTTCTCTTTGGGGGAATACAGAATAAGCCCTGATATTTCCAAACATGACGCATGCAATTTCAGAGGCATCTCTCTGGCTTCTTCGATCACACCTCCGTCCAAAGTTATAATGTAGGAATATTGGTGGAGCAGTCTGGAATCTGTCCAGAAAAATTCAATCTAGCTCTAGATAGAATAGAATAGAATTCTTTCTTGGCCAAGTGTGATTGGACACATAAGGAATTTGTCCTAGGTGTATAAGCTCTCAGTGTACATAAGGAGAATAAAATACATTCATCAAGACTAAAAAGATACAATTTTGTAATAGTCAAGGTTACTAATAAGCTATCAAATCATACTAGGAAACAAATAAAAACAATATAAATTGAAAGATACAAGCAACATGGTTATAGTAATAAGTGGGAAGAGATAGATACTAAATAAGGAAGAGAAGAATAATAGTAATACAGTCTTAGTAAATTATTTGACAGCGTTGTGGGAATTAGTTGTTAAGCAGGATGTTCGGGGAAAAAACTGTCCTTGTGTCTAGTTGTTTTGGTGTGCAGTGCTCTATAGCGTCATTTTGAGGGTAGGAGTTAAAACAGTTCATGTCCAGGATGTGAGGGGTCTGTAAGATATTTTCTCAGCCCTCTTTTTGACTCGTGCAGTAGACAGGTCCTCAATGGAAGGCAGGTTGGTAGCCATTGTTTTTTCTGCAGTTCTAATTATCCTCTGAAGTCTGTGTCTGTCTTGTTGGGTTGCAGAGCCAAATCAGACAGTTATAGAGGTGCAGATGACAGACTCAATCATTCCTCTGTAGAACTGGATCAGCAGCTCCTTGGGCTGCTGTTTGAGCTTTCTGAGTTGGTGCAGAAAGAACATTTGCACCTTTGGGACAACTACGACCTGAATGACTGAGAATCTCCCCAGACTTCCATCACTGGAGGTTTCCAAAAAATAAACCGGACAACCATTTGACCAGGATGATATAATGTCTGTTACCTTGAGCAGGAGGTTGGACTAGAAGACCTCCGAGATCCCTTCCAGCCCTGTGAAATTCTGTGATTCTAAGTTCTAAACGAATGCACGCAGGGGTGGGCTTCAAAAATTTTAGCAAGGAGTTCTCTGCCCAGTTACTGCGTGGGCCTGGCCATGGTGGGTGTGGCCTAGTCGGTCTTGTGCACCATGGTGGTGGGGGTGTTTTTGCCCTCCCCGGGTTCCGGAGGCTTTTCTTGAGCTTTTCTTGGAAGGGCAAAAACGGCCTCCCCAGGCTCTGGAGGCCCTCTGGAGGCCGTTAACAGGCCCGGCCTTCCTGAACTTCCAGTAGGCCTCCCCAGGCTCCGGAGGCCCTCTGGAGGCCGGAAACAGGCCCGGCCTTCCTGAACTTCCAGTAGGCTTGTTTTTCACCCTCCCCAAACCTCTGTACTTGCCCTGTACTTACCTGCATCCAAAACGGGCCACGTGGGGACTCCTGGGAGGGGCGGGGCCAGCCAGGAGTGGGATTTGGGGGTTCTCCAAACCGCACAGAATCTTAGCTAGAGGTTCTCCCGAACCCCTGCAGCCCACCCCTGAATGCATGATAAATCCACACTCTAGCCTCCTCTAGTCCAAAAAAGGCATCTGCGTGGGGCACTTTGCATTAAACGCCTTCCACCGCCCCCAATCTCCTCCTTTTCCAAATGAATTGCTTCCTTTTCTTCTCTGTTTTGTTTTTCTTTCACGCTCCTAATCTACTTCCATCTGGCACGGAAAAATCCTCGGAGGGGAACAACAGGTTAGCCAACTGAAAAAAAGAAAAACCCCAACAACCACAAAAGCTTTTAGAGGCTCCCAGCTGTTCAGCTAAGCCTTTCCAGATGTGGGTTCTGACTTGCACCGAGGCTGCGTCTCTTTGCAAAAGGGGGAGCCACCCACCTGCTGCAGCCCGTGGGGGTGCTTGCATAGGAACGGGGCCCGGCCATGCTTTGCCATGCGAGTTCTCGACTAAGCCAAACAAACAAACAAACCAACAGGCCAGCATGAACCTAACATCTGGATGGAGGTTTCTGAGGACATGAAGACCAGTCCTGCAGGACAAGGATGAAAGCCGGCACCTTCCTTCCCCCAAAAAATTTTTACTTGGTTAAAAAAAAAATTAAAAATGGTAAAGAAACGCTGTAGGAAAAAAATTAACTATTATCAGTGGTTAGATAATAGAAGTCGAAATTAGAAGGTAAAAGATTATTACTATGTACAAGTACATGAGGAAAGATTATTATTATGTATAAGTAAATAATATATTATGATTATCATGTATAAGTAAAGAATATATTATGATTATTATTATGACTATGATTGTTATCATTAGCAACATTATTATTATCAGCCTGTTTAAGCAAACTGACCCAGATAATACACTTTTTAAAAAAGCACTTATGTTGATTAAAGAAAAAAAACGTATAACACACACACATACATATATTTTATACCAAATTTATATTTATATTTTATATTTAAATTTATACCAAATCGACTTCGTGCTTCTAGGCAGTTAAAAGGAAGAAACAGCTACGATCACACACATTGCTCCTAGAAGCACGAAGCCGAAAACACCAGCCTGAAGATGACGAATGAGACTTCGTCGAAACGTTGCCAAGACACCTCCAATTTTACGTGGGAGAAAACCCGAATAACCAAAGACCTACATATATATGTATGTATGTATGTATGTATGTATGTATGTATGTATGTATGTATGTTTGTTGCTAAGCAAGGCAGTTAAGTCAGTGAGTTTGCCTCACTTAAGACTTTTTTGGACCTGGTTGTTTTAACCGAATTGTTGCTGTTGTTAAATGAATCATTCGGTCATTAAGCGAATCTGGCTTCCCCCATTAGCTTTGCTTGACGAAAGCTGGCTGGGAAGGTTGCACTGCTCTGTAGCACAGGGGGTTCTCGACGTACGACCATAATTGAGTCTGGAATTAGAGTTGTAAGGCGTGCCGGTCATTAATTGGATCTCCATATGGCTGCACCCATTTTTACAAGCTTAGGCCAACAATGGTCGTTAAGCAAATCCATTGTCCAGATGAAGATTAAGCCATTAAGTCACCAGTCATAAATCGAGGATTACCTCTAGCATAGAGTTGTGTGGCACAAACTTTTATAAATTAACCAACAATCACAGCCTAAATTTTTCAAAAGCGGCTTTAAGTAATGCTTCAGCCCTTAATGAATTTATTTAAAAAATTTAGATGCCGTACAAATTCCCAGCGTTGAGTTGCAAGAGAGCCAAACTGAGTCTTCCCTGAGAATTTAGTAACCAAACAATATCTTGAGCTGGAATACTAGAATTCAGCCAATCCACAAATCTGGAAGAATTTATTTTCTAATTTGTTTCTGTCCAAGATTAGTCCAGGGAGGAAAGACAGAAAGGAGGAACAGCAGCTTCAAATTGGAAAACGTTGGAGGGGAAAAAAAGATGGATTTCTCCTCAGAGAATATACAAGGTATTTTTAGTCAGTTCCATCTGCAAACTGTTTATTAGTTGTGCTTAAGAGAAGGAGAAACTTATCCAGCAAATGATTTTAAGGTTTTTAAAAAGAATGATGCCGGTTTTTTCCTCTTTTATGCCAAAATACAACCTATACCAGGGCCTGCAACCTTAAACGCTCAAAAGAGCCATTTGGACCCGTTTCCCACAGAAAAGAAAACACCGGGAGCCACAAAACCCTTCTCGTGCCTGACTATTTCTTGAGTGGCCACAAAACGGGCATATGTAGTTGAATTAAATATTCTGTTTTCTTCTGAAACTTTTATTTTCTTGGATTTATCCATGGTTGGCTTACCGGGAGTTGAAAATAAATAATAAATTTATTTTATAAATCGTGTGCTGGTCGATGTCGCACATTGGCGGTTGTGACGTATATTTTGAGTGACGGAGCTGCAGCAGAGTGAAAGAGCCACATACGGCTCCAGAGCTGCAGGTTGCTGACCCCTGACCTATTACTATTCCTCCAGCTATATTGTTAGAAAAACTTGTGATGGCCTCTGGTTGGGGTGGAGAAAAAAAGCTAATATAAAGAACCTGCTGGATTTCACCCGTGATTGACAACCAGTTTGGTCTAGTGATGAAGGAGCTGGACTAAAAAGCAGGAGATCGTGAATTCTAATCGTGCCTTGGACTTGAAACTAACTGGGTGACTTTGGGTCAGTCCTTTTCGCTCAGCCTTGGGAAGAAGAAAGGGGAGGAGGCGAGAGCAAGTTAATCCCCCAAAAGTCTGCCAAGAAATCTGCAGGGACTTGTCCACGTAATTGCTAAGAGTCAAGAATAACTTGAAGGAACTAAAAAACAAAACAAAAACAAGAAGTATTAATAAGAGTTATATCAGCCTCAAGTCGTCCTACAAGGCTGCCTACTTGTACCAGCTGGAAAATGATCCTGGAAGGGATGAGCAAAGAACAACCCCGGGAAAGGTGCCAAGCGTCTATATTCCCAGCAAAGGGACAGCCAAGAACGTATAAGAACATAGAATCGTAAGTCTGGAAGGGATCTCAGAGGTCTTCTAGTCCAGCCCCCCCGCCCCCCCCCCGGGTTCAAGTCAAGACACCCTACATCAAGGGTGCCAAACTCGATTTCATTGAGGGCCGCATCAGGGTTGTTTTAGACCTAGGGGGAACGGGTGGGTGTGGCCAGGGTGGGTGTGGCCAGCTCGACATCACTTGTGTTGGGGCGGGGGGCACCTGTGGTGGCCCGGGTGGGGTTGGGGGGGATCCATTGTCTCCAACGGAGGAAGGCGAGACCAGGGAGAGCGCCAAACCCTGTCCTTCAGAGGAGCCTTGCCGTCTGCTGGTGGCCAAGTGCTAAGGCAGGACTTCCTTTCCTTCCTTCCTTCCTTCCTTCCTTCCTTCCTTCCTTCCTTCCTTCCTTCCTTCCTTCCTTCCTTCTTTCCTTCCTTCCCCTGCCAGTGTTAGTGGAGTGTGAGATAGTTCCTTCATTATAATATTGTTTTCTGCTTGATTGTTTATCTGGTGTTAATTCCTGCTTATCTGGATGTTGGCTGCTGTGGGGATGTGTTCTGATCCCTTCCTTCCTTCCTTCCTTCCTTCCTTCCTTCCTTCCTTCCTTCCTTCCTTCCTTTCCTTCTTTCCTTCCTTCCTATCTTCCTCTTCTTTTTCCTTCCCTCTTCATTCTCCTTTCTTCGTCCTTCCCCTCTTTCCTTCTTTTTTCCTTCCTTGCTCTCTTCCCATGTTTCCTTCTTTTCCTTCGTCTTTCCTCTTTTCCCTTTCTCCTTTCCTGTCCCTTCTTGGATGCTCAAATGCAAAAGGGGAAACATTTCTCCTTTTGCTTTGCTTTTAGTTTGTTTCGCTAGCCCTCTGCCAGCAAAAACAGAGCTGAAGGGGGCCGCACGCAGGGATGGGATTCAGCTGGTTTGGACAAGTTCAGGCGAACCAGATGCTAATTTTACATCTGGTTCACCGAACCGGTAATTGCAAGGACTGGCTGGCCACGCCCATCCTGCCCCGCCACTCCCAGGAGTCTAGACGCGGCCCGTTTTGGATGCCAGGAAAGTGCAGGGCCCGTGCAGAGGCTCTGGGAGGGCAAAAAACAGGCCTCCCGGAAGTTCTGGAAGTCTGGAAACGGGCCTGTTTCCGGCCTCTGGAGGGCCTCTAGAGCCCAGGGGAAGCCATTTTCGCCCTCCCAGAGGCTCAAGAAAAGCCTCCAGAGTCTGGGGAGGGAAAAAACGCCCCTCCCCAACCGTGGTGCAGGAAACCGAGTAGGCCACGCCCACCATGGCCACGCCCACCCAGCAACCGGGCAGAGAACCTGTTGCTAAAATTTTTGAATCCCACCCCTAGCCACGCGCAGAGCTTGGAATAGCTCCCAGAGCTCCATTTTTGCTGGCAGAGGCACCGTGGTCCTTCGCGGTTTCCATGACTGCCCCGTGGGCCAGTTCTAAGCACCTCACGGGCCGGATCCAGACCCCGGGCCTTGAGTTTGACATCCCTGGCCTATATGATCCAGGTCAAATGATTCTCCAATCTCTTCTTGAAAGCCTCCAGAGATGGAGCACCCACAATTTCTGGAGGCAGGTTGTTCCATTGATTAATTGTTCTAACTGTCAGGGAATGTCTCCTTAATTCTAGGTTGCTTCTCTCCTTGATTAGTTTCCATCCGTTGCTTCTTGTTCTACTCTCAGGTGCTTTGGAGAATAGCTTGACTCCCTCTTCTTTGGGGCAGCCCCTGAGGTATTGGAACACTGCTATCATGTCTCCCCTGGTCCTTCTTATCGTTCAACTAGACATACCCAATTCCTGCATAGCAATTGTCTATCTATGCCCATGATGGCGAACCTATGGCACACGTGCCTGAGGTGGCACACAGAGCCATCTTTCCGGGCACGCAAGCTGTCACCCAACTCACCTGTAGCTGCGCATGCATGTGCGCCCCAGCTGGTTTTCAGGCCTCCAGTGCGCATGCATGCAATTCCAGAGACCCCGCTGATCTTGAGAGCTCTCTTATGCATGCGTGCAGTGTGCACATGCGCAGGTGGCATTCGTGTGTATGCCCAGATGGTGCAATTGCATGCACAGTGCATGGGGAGAGCTGTGGGAAAGCCATGCGCATGTGTGGATGGTGCGCTTCCATGCGCAGCGCATGGGGGGAACACACAAAAGCCGGTGCGCAAATCTGGTTGTGCGCACAGCGCCCGGGAGAGGAGCCACACATAAGCGAAGCACGTACCTGTTTAGCACTCAGTGACTAACAGTTCTTAAACTGTCTGACCCACTTATCCTGTTTCTTCATCTCAAATAATGTCACCACCCCCACACAGCTACCCCCTAGAGCAGAGGGTCAGCAACCTGTGGCTCTGGAGCCGCATGTGGCTCTTTCACCCCTCTGCTGCGGCTCCCTGTCACTCAAAATATGCATCACAACCGCCAATGTGCGACACTCGCTGGCATACAATTTATTGAGCTTTTCAACCGCCAGTAGGCCAACCCTGGATAAATCCAAGAAAATAAAAGTTTCAGAAGAAAACAGAACGTCTAATTCAACTACATAAGCTAGTTTTGTGATTGCGCAAAGAATAGTCAGGCACGGGAAGGGTTTTTGTGGCTCCCGGTGTTTTCTTTTCTGTGGGAAACGGGCCCAAATGGCTTTTTGAGTGTTTAAGGTTGCAGATCCCTGCCCTAGAGAGTTGTTTTACACAAGTATCTCAGCAGCCGCGCTCACAACGGTTACTCACAAACAAGTCACTACAAATGATTCCACTAACCCCCAAGGTACGCCAAATTACACCCACTTTTAAACAACTACGGGGGCGGGGGAGGCGTCTTTGCTAAGCCTCGACATTGAGTTGATGGCATATAATTGAGAGGTCTACTGTAGTTATGCCGGTATTTTGTTTATATACATAATACTGCAAGGGTGAGGCCGCAAAATAGAACCAAGTAATAGGAAACGCAGAAGCTAACGTGCTCTGGGACTTTGGAATTCAAACAGACCAGCACCTGCCACGTAAGCCCCTCCACCCCCCCAGACTTCACAATTGTCGATAAGAAAGACAAAAGAATTCTGGGATAGAAGATGTGGCAGTAACTGCAGGCAGCAGAATACAAGCGAAAAAACTCGACCGGATTCATCCAAGAAGCTTCTTCAGCTCTGACTGGATGGTAGGGAATGGAAGGATTTAAACCACTTTTGAAATTCTCCACCGGTCTCCACCAGTTCGCTGCCCACGCATGTGCGCCAGACACACACTGCGTGTATGTGCATGCACACTGCACACCAAATGCACTGCGTGCGCATGAATGTGCAGTGCGCACCAAACACATGCTTCACACGGAAAAAGGAGCCCTTTAAAGGTAAGTAGAACAGCGAGGGGGGGGGAAACAGCTGTGCCACGTGATTTATATTCGCTAGAAAGCAGAATTTCCTGCTTTCTAGCGAATATAAATCGTGTGGCACAGCTGATCATTAGAAATACCGGTTTGGACTAACCTGTAGCTTTTTTTTTTACTACCGGTTCGCCCGAACTGGTGCGAACCGGTAGGATTTCACCACTGATTTATACGATCAGCGAGCCTCGGTGGTGCAGCGGACTAAAGTGCTGTTAAGTGCTAGGACTTAGCTGCCAGCTGCCTGCAATTAGTGCAAGTTCGAATCTCACCAGGCTCAAGGTTGACTCAGCCTTCCATGCTTTCGAGGTAGGTAAATTGAGGACCTGGATTGTGGGGGCAATAAGCTGACTTTGTATAGAACAACACCGCTTGGGGGGGGGGGGCAAAAGCCCTAATAAGCAGGTATATACAAAAAAGTATGCTGGCTATTGCTATAATGCATTGTAAGCCGCCCTGAGTCTACGGAGAAGGGCGGCATATAAATTGGACTAATAAATAAATAAATAATAAATAAATAAATATACTCCTTGCAAACAGCTGGT
Organism: Pituophis catenifer annectens; assembly: GCF_029215685.1. Taxonomy (NCBI): domain Eukaryota; kingdom Metazoa; phylum Chordata; class Lepidosauria; order Squamata; family Colubridae; genus Pituophis; species Pituophis catenifer. Next base: position 86,177,271 of record NW_027256887.1, read on the forward strand.
CATTTGCTTTCTTTTAGAGAGTCATTGAGGCCATTTGAGGTTTGTCTGTGTCCTCAGGCTTTGCACCACTCAGGTGGCCCCGAGGACACAGATAAAGTGGCCTCAATGACCCTCTAAAAGGATGCAAATGACCAGCTGTCTGCAAGGAGTATCAATCCTTCCCTTCCTCTCCATCCAGTCAGAGCTGAAGAAGCTTCTTGGATGAGAAGTGAAACGTCTTCAAAAGAAAAAAACACCTTTGGGACAACCACGACCTGGAGGGCTGAGAATCTCCATAGATATTTAGAGTTTCTAGGGTTTTTTCTTTTCCTCCGCAACAATCTTGCCCCAAACTTCATGCCATGCCTCAGTTGTCCTTCATCCGAACGCTAAAATTATTTTAAATCTTGTCTTGATTTCAAGTCCCCAAGCAAACACTATGCATTAACCTCCATTTTTTAAAAGAGCCAGAGTAAAATCAATCTTCGCCAACACTTGCTCGGGGGGGTGGGAGGACGGACGGACGAGGGGGGGGGGAGGAATTGTAGCAATTTTGACAGCCGTGAGGAAAAGCCCAGCAAATGACCATTTTTACACTGCTCTTATAAAAGGGGGGAAAAAAATCAGAGCTGTAAAGGTCACTTCCATTTAAAGAGAAAATATTTTGCTTGCCGCTTGGACGGACAGAGAGAGAGAGAGAGAGAGAGAGAGAGAGAGAGGGAGGAAGGGAGGAAGAAAGAGAGGGAGGGAGGAAGAGAGAGGGGGAGGAGGGAGAAAGAGAGAGAGGGAGGGAGGGAGAAAGAGAGAGAGGGAGAAAAAGAGAGAGGGAGGGAGAAAGAAAGAAGGGGAGGGAGGGAGAAAGAGAGAGGGGGGAGGAGGGAGAAAGAGAGAGGGGGAGAAAGAGAGAGAGAGGGAGGGAGAAAGAGAGAGGGGAGAAAGAGTGGGAGGGAGGGAGAAAGAGAGAGAGGGAGGGAGGAAGAGAGAGGGGGAGGAGGGAGAAAGAGAGAGAGGGAGGGAGGGAGAAAGAGAGAGAGGGAGAAAAAGAGAGAGGGAGGGAGAAAGAAAGAAGGGGAGGGAGGGAGAAAGAGAGAGAGGGAGAAAGAGAGAGGGAGGGAGGGAGGAAGAGAGAGAGAGAAAGGGAGGGAGAAAGAGAGAGAGAGAGGAAGGGAGGGAGAAAGAAAGAAAGAGAGAGAGAGATGGAGGGAGGGAGGAAGAGAGAGGGGGAGAAGGGAGAAAGAGGGAGAGAGAAAGAGAGAGAGGGAGAGGGGGGAGGGAAGGAGGGAAGGAGAAAGAGAGAGGGAGGGAGCGAGGGGGGAGGAAGAAAGAGAGACAGAGAGAGGGGGGAGGGAGGGAAGGAGAGTGAGTGAATATTAGAGATTTATTCCTCCCTTGAAGTATATGAGAACAGTCTATGAATTACTGGAGTCTCCCAGCCTGGCATCCTCCCAGCATGGTGGAGACTGGGATTCCTGTTTTCCTCACCCAACCTGGTGTAAGACTTGGACATGCTGGGATTAAAAATCCTCCCTCAGCTGTGAAACGCTTGAGTTGGCAGTTCATACAAGACGTTGATCTCGGTTCACAATTCAATTTCTATGTTCCCATGACCTGCCTTGCCAAAATAAAACGGCCTGCTTCATCCAGCGTGCTAAGGAGGATGGCTGAATTTCCGTAACCCCCTGAAGCTGAATGCACCCCAATATTTCATCCAGACTAGCATGCTGGGTAAATACAGCTACGGGGGAATGATTAAATTCCAGCTCAGCTCTGAACAGTAGAGATTTCCAAAAAATAAGCATACGGTTGGACAAAAGGCCTCAAATCTCTGATGACATCCTGGCCGGGGATTTCTGGGAGCTGATGTCCACACATCTTAACAGTGGCCAAATTTGAAAAATGTTGGTTTATCAAATCAAAGCTCCACAATGGCTCATATGACCAGTAGAGGGTTAGGGTTAGGATTTGTTTCCTTTACTTCCTTTCTCCCTTCTTTCTCCCTTTCCTTCTTTCCTTTCTTTCCTTCTCCCTTCCTTTCTTCTTTCCCCCTTTCCTTCCCTTCCTTTCTTCTTTCCCCCTTTCCTTTCCTTTCCTTTTTTCCTTTCCTTTCCCTTCCCTTCTTCCCTTCCCTTCCCTCCCTTCTTCCCTTCCCTTCCTTCTTTCCTTTCTTTCCTTCTCCCTTCCTTTCTTCTTTCCACCTTTCCTTTCCTTTTTTCCTTTCCTTCCTTTTCCTTTCCTCCTTTCCTTTCCTTCTTTCCTTTCCTTCTCCCTTTCTTCTTTCCCCATTTCCTTTCCTTCTCCCTTCCTTTCTTCTTTCCCCCTTCCTTTTCTTTCCTTTCCTTTCCTTTTTTCTTTTCCTTTCCTTCTCCATTCCTTTCTTCTTTCCCCCTTTCCTTTCTTTTCCTTCTTTCCTTTCCTTTCCTTCTCCCTTCCTTTCTTCTTTCCCCCTTTCCTTCCCTTCCTTTTCCTTTCCTTCTTTCCTTTCCTTTCCTTTCCTTTCCTTTCCTTTCCTTTCCTTTCCTTTCCTTTCCTTTCCTTTCCTTTCCTTTCCTTCTCCCTTCCTTTCTTCTTTCCCCCTTTCCTTTCCTTCTTTCCATTCCTTTTCTTCTCCCTTCCTTTCTTCTTTCCTTTCCTTTCCTTTCCTTTCCTTTCCTTTCCTTTCCTTTCCTTTCCTTTCCTTTCCTTTCCCTCCCCCTCCCCTCCCCTCTTTTTTCTCTTTTCTCTTCTCTTGGAACAGCATGCTTAATTTAATAACCAAATTTACCGTAACCCACTTCCTAGTTGTTTGCAATCCATTAAACCAGAAGCGAGACCGGCCTCCCTCCCAGGCCCCTCGGCCAGACCTACCCACCGTTAACTCTGAAGCCTCCTTAAGGTCTTATGCAAACGCAGCTACATTACAGGGTCTTTCTCTCAATCGGTTCCTTGTGTTGTTTGAACACACCGTCATTTGTGGTGTGTGTGTGTGGGGGGGGGAGAGGCACCTGTGTTTTCACCGACGCCAGGTGCTTCCTTCTCCCAAACGACGTGTGCTTCCCCAAAAGTCCCACTGAGAGCTTCGGCAGTGGGAGTGGGCAGCCTCATCCTTTCGTTGCCCTTCCAAGCAAATTCAGGAGCTCGCTTGGCTAACACACCAGCTCTGCCAAATTGTACAGTTGTGATGGAAATGTTTGGACACCACCATGACAACGCCTGCCCGCCCTTGGCTCCCAGCTCAGCAGAGGGAAGAAAAAGAGACTGTTCAGCCTTACAGTAGCGTTGCCCCCCCCCCCCACCCCCGCCGGGGCCAGGAGATCACAGAAAGTTGGAGGGCTTGCTGAGTTCACGGTCTATCATGGGAGAACTTTGCCGATCTAAGGACCATCTATTTTGGAGAAGACTCCGTTGTTTGGGGATGCCAACAGAAGAGGATTTTTGTAGGCCAGGGTTGTGGGGTGTCCTTAATGTTCTCTGAGCTCGGTTGTTTTCTTGAAGATGTTTTATTACCCAAATAGGTAACACCATCAGTGCAATCAGCAGGGATCATGTTACCTACTTTGGTAATGAAATGTCTGCAAGAACTCAAGTTCAGAGAACATCAAGGACCGCACAGGCCTCCTCTTCCTTCTCCTCCTCTTCGTCCTATCCATCCATCCAACCCTTCTCCTCCTCCTCCTTCTTCTCCTCCTCCTCTTCCCCTTCCTCCTTCAACCCCACTCTTTTCTAGCACTGATGACGTTACCTAGTTTGGGAATGAAATGTCTGCACGAAATCAACCAAGCTCAGAGAACATCAAGGACCCCTCAGTCCTCCTTCTCCTCTCTTTCTGCTCTACTTTGTAAACCCCACTCCCTCCTAGCACTGATGATGCTACCTAGTGGGGTAATGAAACGTCTGCAAGTAATCTTGCAGCTCAGAGAATATCAAGGACCTCATAATAATAATAATAATAATAATAATAATAATAATAATAATAATAATAATAATAATAATAATAATCCTCCTGTCTTTCTGCTCTACTTTGTAAACCCCACTCCTTACTAGGGTGGCCTAGAGGGGGAGCTCTTGCCTCACAATCAGGAGGTTGTGAGTTCGATCCTAGGTAGAGGCAGATGTAGGGCAGTGGTGAAATTCAAATTTTTTTACTACCGGTTCTGTGGGCATGGCTTGGTGGGCGTGGCAGGGGAAGGATACTGCAAAATTTCCATTCCCACCCCACTCCAGGGGGAAGGATATTGCAAAATCTCCATTCCCACCCCACCCTGGAGCTAGCCAGAGGTGGTATTTGCCGGTTCTCTGAACTACTCAAAATTTCCGCTACCAGTTCGTCAGAACCTGCTGGATTTCACCCCTGATCTGGAGGGTCTCCTGTCTTGGGCAGAGGGTTGGACTAGATGACCTGCAAGGTCTCTTCCAATTCTGTTAATCTGATGATGTTACCTAGTTGGGTAATGAAACATCTGCAAGAAAACAAGCAAGCTCAGAGAACATCAAGGGCCCTACAGTCCTCCTCTCCCTCTCCCTCCTTCTCCTCCTCATGGCCTGACAGCTCATCGGTTGCCTTTTGCAACCAAAAGGCTGCAATCCTAAATAGCTACAGGTGTTGAGTCCGCAATAAAGCACAGGAGGAGTCACTTTCTAAACCTGGAGAAAATGGGCCGATATTCTGTGGCCTCTTTCTGGCCAATTCCCTTGGTCAGAATTTTTAAAGCAAATTTAGGCCTGCAAAATTATCCCTATTTGGTAGGGACTGCTGCCCCCTGGTGGGGCTTTACTAGAATGCGAATCGCGAAATGCAAAATACGAAAGAAGAAATAAAAACAAAGAGGAGGAAAAAAGTTAAACTTGTCAAGGGAAGCTTGATGACCTCTTTTGAAATTTAAAATATTAAGAAATATTTTTTTTTTTTTTTAAAAAAAAAACCTGTCTGTTGGCTCAACTTAAGCAGAATTTCTTGTTCTTAAATTCCAAATCAGGGAATGTTTGTAAATGGAAAATCGAAAGAGCAATGACAATTTAGCAACTGACCCCAAAATATTTACAGAGGCGTACAGGAAAGCCTTGAAAATTTTGATCACTGCTGCAACGGTCGTTATGTGTGAAAAACAGTCGTCTTTTTTCAGTGCCGTTGTGACTGTGTCACGAAATGAGCCGTCGTAAGTCGAGCACTATCTATAAATTTAAGGCTGCAACTGAATTCCATAATTAAAGAATTTCCTGCCTTCCGCTGTTTTGTTTTGTTTTTTCAACAGACGCCTTGCAATCTCTGAAGTGGCTAATAAGGGCAAATTTGCAGCTGCGGAAGCAGCCGTGACTTACCGTACTCGCCAAAGACAAGATAGGCGCACTGACACCATGCCACGATCCACGAGACCGTTTTCACCCCGAGCCAGATCAATATCATTCCCAAAGTGGCATCCAAGATGAAGTTCATCAGATAACTGTGACAGAAGCAGGAGAGAAAACTTTTAAGAGAGCCAATCTGGGCCACTGGTGAAGGACCTTGGCTAGAAACCAGGAGTCTGTGAGTTCTAGTCCTGCCTTAGGAATGAAAGCCAGCCGGGTGACTCTAGGCCCATCACCAGGACACTGTGAGTTCTAGTCCTGAATAAGCATGAAAGCCAGTTCAGTGATTTTGGCCAATCACAAGGAGACGGTGAGTTCTAGTCGTGCCTTAGTCATGAAAGCCAGCTCAGTGACTTTGGCCAATCACCAGGAGACGGTGAGTTCTAGTCCCACTTTAGGTATGAAAGCCAGCTGGGTGACTTTGGCCAATCACCAGGAGACAGTGAGTTCTAGTCCCACTTTAGGCATGAAAGCCAGCTGGGTGACTTTGGCCAATCACCAGGAGACAGTGAGTTCTAGTCCCACTTTAGGTATGAAAGCCAGCTGGGTGACTTTGGCCAATCACCAGGAGACAGTGAGTTCTAGTCCCACTTTAGGTATGAAAGCCAGCTGGGTGACTTTGGCCAATCACCAGGAGACAGTGAGTTCTAGTCATGCCTTAGGCAATGAAAGCTGGCTGGGTGACTTTAGGCCAATCACTAGGAGACTGTGAGTTCTAGTCCTGCTTAGGCATGAAAGTCAGCTGGGTGGGCCAATCACCAGGAGACCATGAGTTCTAGTCCCGCCTTATGCATGAAAGCTGATTGGATGACTTTGGGCCTGTCCCTCTCTTTCATCCCAACCCACCTCACAGGGTTGTTGTGGAGAAAATAGGAGGGAAAGGGAGCACTGGGCATCTTTACCGCCTCGCATTATTTATAAAAATAATAATTAAGCTGTAGCTATATAAATAAAAAGAAAATTAAATAAATATGTGAACTCAGTCAGTTTGTACTGCAAACCATAGAATGTTGTCTAAATCCAATCTATACAAAAAGCCTGAAACCCACAGAGGAAATTGATTATTAAATTGGGTGTTTTAAATTTTGGGGGTTTTAAATCTGAGCCAAAATTATGTAATAATTTTAATTATTTTTAACTGATGTCTGTCTTTGTGCTTTTAATAGGCTGTACACCGCCCTGAGTCCTTCGGGAGAAGGGCGGGAAAGAAAGAAAGAAAGAAAGAAAGAAAGAAAGAAAGAAAGAAAGAAAGAAAGAAAGAAAGAAAGAAAGAAAGAAAGAAAGAAAGAAAGAAAGAAAGAAAGAAATTTATTTATTTATTTATTTATTTATTTATTTATTTATTTATTTATTTATTTATTTATGGATTCTCGTTCGCTACAAAGCCAATGGTGTCTGATACACCACCGTTTCCCCATATAGGTGTAAAAAAACAAACCATGGTTTGCTGTGAACCAGAAATCTAGGAGGACAGAAGGATACAAAACATTTGCTAGACCAATTCTTGAATACAGCTCATCTGTCTGGAACCCGCACTGCATATCGGACATAAATACGATCGAGAGAGTCCAGAGATATTTTACGAGAAGAGTCCTCCATTCCTCTAACCGCAATAAAATACCTTATGCCACCAGACTTCAAATTTTGGGCTTAGACAATTTAGAACTACGCCGACTTCGGTCTGGCGTAAGCATAGTACATAAAATTATCTGTCACAATGTCCTTCCTGTCAACGATTACTTCAGCTTCAACCACAACAATACACGAGCAAATAATAGATACAAACTCAAGGTAAACCGCTCCAAACTCGATTGCAGAAAATATGACTTCAGTAACCGAGTGGTCAATGCCTGGAATGCACTACCTGATTCTGTGGTTTCTTCCCCAAACCCCCAAAACTTTAACCTCAAACTGTCTACTGTGGACCTTACCCCATTCCTAAGAGGTCTGTAAGGGCGTGCATAAGAGAACCAGCGTGCCTACCGTCCCTGTCCTAATATTCCTTTTTACTTACTCTTTTCATGTATTCAAATTATGTTTATACTTTTACCTGTTATCTTATATATGCTTGACAAATAAACTTATGATTACGATTATGATTGTACGGGTTTAAAGGCACAATTCTTTTTACACAAAATTTTATTTATTATTTATTTAAATTTACATACCGCCCTTCTCCCGAAGGACTCAGGGCGGTGAACAGCCAAAGATAAAACACACAGAATACAAAAAGTTAAGAACAGTTTAAAAAACATATTAAACAATTTAGGCCCAACAATTAAACAATTAAACCCTTTTAAAATTAAAATTAAAATTAAGCAATTGGAGAAGTTAGGCCAGCCCAGCTCAAAAGAGCCAGACTCACTCACAGAGAGCACGGATCTCGGTCCGTAAGATCAGACAGGAAGACGTTGGCAAAGTGGATGAAGAGAGCTCCGAGGCCTTGCTTGGAGGTGTCATAAAACCTTGAAAGGGTTTGGATTCAAGAGACAACAGTGCCTTAAAGACTTGGGAGAGGATTTTAATTAATCAAAACAGAACAGAAAAGGAAAAAGACAGATAAGTCCTCGACTTACGACCACAACTGAGCCCAAGCTTTCCGTTGTTAAGTGAAACATTGGTTAAGTGAGCATTGCCCCCCCCCGAATTGTACGACTTTTCTTGCCACCGTTGTTCAGTGAATCGCTGCGGTGGACAAGTGAGTAAACCCAGTCATTAAGTGAATCTGGCTTCCCACCATTGACTTTGCTTTGTCAGAAGGTCGCAAAAGCGGATCACGTGACCCTGGGACACAGCAACGGTCGTTAAGTATGAACCGGTTGCCAAGCATCTGAATTTTGATCAAGCGACCATGGGGACGCTGCAACGGTCATAAGTGTGAAAAACGGTCGTAAGTCAATTTTTTTTTCAGTGCTGTTGTAACTTTGGACGATCGCTAAATGAATGGTTGAAAATCAAGGGCTACATATACAGCTTTACAGTTTCATTAAAAAAAAAATGACTGTATTTCTGTTTAGAACTGATTACTTGCCCAAACACAGGCGATTTCTAAAAGCACAGAATTCATTCCCCAACTTCATCCTTATTTTAGCCAAAATTCATTACCAACTTTTCCAAGAGAAAATATCTCTATCTCCATCTCCATTTCCATATCTATGTTTATCTATCTCTATATTTCAAGCCATCTTTCTCCCCTCTGCCTCCCTCTCTCTCTCTCTCTATATATATATATATATATATATAAAACCATATTCTCTATCATAAAACCATATTATCTATCTATCTATCTATCTATCTATCTATCTATCTATCTATCTATCTATCTATCATCTATCATCTATCTATCTTACCATATTCTCCAAGATCGTCTCTCTTCTTTGGGCTCCTTAAATCGTTTGACTGTGAAAAGAAAATGTTTTTTTTTTTTAAATGAAAATATGATAAATGGAAAAATTTATTTAACAACAATCTGGCTAGTTGAACCTTAAATACATTGCATTCAGTAGTGTTCATATGGCCTTCCAGAGACCCAGGATTCGAATAATTGAATAATCTCCACTCTCCTACAAGTAGATATAGGTACCACTTTGGTGGGAAGGTAACTGCGTCCAGTGAGTCTTTGGCGTATTCCCTCCCCACTCCAGGGGAGGCTACTGGAAAATCCCCATTCCCTCCCCACTCCTGGGGGAAGGATATTGCAAAATCTCCTCCTTCCCCACTCCGGGGGAAGGATATTGTAAAATCGCCAAGCCAGCCAGAGGTGGTATTTGACCGTTCTCCAAATTACTCAACATTTCCGCTACCGGTTCTCCAGAACCTGTCAGAACCTGCTGAATTTCACCCCTGGTATGTGGGTATATGCATAATATTGATTGATTGATTGATTGATTGATTGATTGATTGATTGATATAGTGTATATTGGAGGTGGTGACCCTTTGAGAGCTGTATGCAACAAAATTTCATTTTAATGTATGTCGATTAGGGTACATTAGTGTACTGTTAGGAAGCTTCTCCTTAACTCCAGCTTGCTTCTCTGCACTTTTCCGAAGTCTCAACCTCTTTTTTTGTAATTTGTTGTCCAAATACTGGATGAAAAGTCTATCTGGAACAGGGGTGGGTTCTAAAATTTTTTACTACCGGTTCTGTGGGCGTGGCTTATTTTGTGGGCATGGCTTGATGGTCATGTGACAATTCTTTAGGATTTAGCAGTGGGACTGGTCTACCAGGCTTTTAACTGCTTGCAGAGCTGTACCGATCTACCCATTTATTTTTGCAGGCACTGGTCTACTCATTTATTTTTGCAGACACTGGTCTACCCATTTATTTTTGCAGGCACTGCTCTACTCCTTTATTTTTGCAAGCACTGGTCTACCCATTTATTTTTGCAGGCACTGGTCTACTCATGTATTTTTGCAGGCACCGGTCTACCCATTTATTTTTGCAGGCATCGGTCTACTCATGTATTTTTGCAGGCACTGGTCTACCCATTTATTTTTGCAGGCACTGGTCTACTCCTGTATTTTTGCAGGCACTGGTCTACCCATTTATTTTTGCAGGCACTGGTCTACTCATGTATTTTTGCAGGCACTGGTCTACCCACTTATTTTTGCAGGCACCCTTCTACTCATGTATTTTTGCAGGCATTGGTCTACCCATTTATTTTTGCAGGCACCGGTCTATTCATTTGTTTTTGGAGGCACCGGTCTACCACCAAACTGCCTTTTACCACTGAGGGCCAGCTGTAGGGCGGCCCTTTGAAGCCCCACGGCAAGAGTTTGAACAGTTTTTTTCCTTATAGCCCATATAGCTATTCCTTATAGCTGGGACTCAGGAGGCAGCAATAGATTGGGGGTGGCGCCAAATAAAAGGTAAGAATAACGCTGGGCGGGGGGGCAGAACCGGTTCGGTGACGTCATATCGTCACCGCTACCGGTTCGGCGGAACCGGGAGGAACCCACCACTGACCTGGAACCTTTTCTGCGGGGGGGGGGGGGGACGGGACAACCCTCCAAAAATAGATCTCACAGATTTTGTCCTACCTCTCAGCCCCTCTTTAATCCTAGCCAATACTCCATAATGTGGTATCATGATTGAATTGATGTCTATTGTGCAATTAATTATTTCCCTATCAAGCTCCCTTTTGTCTTTTAAACGCCAGCATTTTACTGCCGGTGATATTCATTACGCTGCCTCTGATCACTCTCTCAAACTGAACGGAGCTTGGTGAGAAGGCGCAGATCATTAGCTCTCATCATTTTTAAATTGCCGTCTTATCACACTTGACAAACTGTGTTTAAGCATTCCTAGACGGGGCTCAAAAGTATTATTTCCCATCGATGGGGAAGATTTAAAAACATGACAATCCAGGGATCGTTTTACAAGCCGAAAATTCTGGTTTTGCTCTTTCAAAACCTGTTGTTGTGGCTCCGTTACCTGAGCCTGTGTCATCGGCAAGAGAGGACTCCGAGAGTAAAGGAGAGGAGTTGGCAAGGCCTCCCTCTCCAGGACCCTCCTCTCTGGCAATGCCTTCGGTGTCCGCCGAAGGGCAAGAGATAGGGCTGGGGCCAAGCACGTCCACGCAGCCACAGATGGACAGTGATGAGGGTAATGAGTCTTGGCTGGATCCACGCCAGCGTCGTAGAGATAAGCGCGCGCAACAGAAGGAAAGCCGTGCCCGAGATTAGGCTGAGTCACTGGACCACACCCCACAGGGTATAAAAGGGAGCGTGGTGGCCAGTCAAGCCTTGTGACGAACAAAGCTGAAAGCTTCCACGCCATTCTGCATTGCCGGACTTTTGCTATAGGCTTTGCTTACTCTGTAATTATTGAACATTTTACTTTGATGTACCAGAAGCGGAGAGACGTTATCTCTTCTCTTCGTGAGTAATAAACTCTTGGCAGGCAGCCACTAGGTTGCTGCCAAGTTCCGTTATCATAAGGAAAAGGATTTTGTCGGCTGGTTTGGTTTTTTACTCTTGGACGACTGTTGGTGTGTGTGCGTGTGGGACAGGGACAGAACACCTGTCAACTTCCTGGCTAGCAAAAAAATAAATAAAAAAATCAGAGCCTGCGCTGGGTGGAATTTCGATTTTTGCTTTAAAAGGGGCATGGGGTTGTGGGTTGATGAAGTCATGAAGATGTCATCTTGCCAAAGACTCAAACGGCACAACTGGCGTCATTTGCACAATGAGGCACGCAACCTCAGAAAAAGCTCGCATCAGAGGCTTGCGGGAATGTTTCTGTTTCGTTGTATGGGAGAAACCGGACGCGGCTGAAAACAGAAAAGATTTTTGATGTCTGGAAAAAGATCTAATGCGGCAGGGAAGGGGTTATTGCGTTGCTCCCATTATATTGCGAGACAAGTTGCATATGAATGTAATATGGAATGGAATGGAATGGAATGGAATGGAATGGAATGGAATGGAATAGAATAGAATAGAATAGAATAGAATAGAATAGAATAGAATAGAATAGAATAGAATAGAATAGAATAGAATAGAATAGAATAGAATAGAATAGAACAGAACAAAAAACAGGAGGAATGGAATGGAATGAAGTGGAGTGGAGTGGAGTGGAGTGGAGTAGAGTAGAAGAGAACAAAAAACAGGAGGAATGGAATGGAATAGAGGAGAGGAGAGGAGAGGAGAGGAGAGGAGAGGAGAGGAGAGGAGAGGAGAAGAGAAGAGAAGAGAAGAGAAGAGAAGAGAAGAGAAGAGAAGAGAAGAGAAGAGAAGAGAAGAGAAGAGAAGAGAAGAATACGATAGGATGAGAATAGAGTAGAATAGATAACAGAATATAGAATGGAATGGAATGGAATGGAATAGAATAGAATAGAATAGAATAGAATAGAATAGAATAGAATAACAGAGTTGGAAGGGACCTTGGAGGTCTTCTAGTCCAACCCCCTGCTCAGGCAGGAAACCCTAAGAATAAGAATAGGATGAGAAGAGAAAAGAAGAGAAGAGAAGAGAAGAGAAGAGAAGAGAAGAGAAGAGAAGAGAAGAGAAGAGAAGAAAAGAAAAGAGAAGAAAATAAAAGAAAAGAGGATGAGAATAGAATAGAATAGAATAGAATAGAATAGAATAGAATAGAATAGAATAGAATAGAATAGAATAGAATAACAGAGTTGGAAGGGACCTTGGAGATCTTCTAGTCCATCCCCCTGCTTAGGCAGGAAACCCTAAGAATAAGAATAGGATGAGAATAGAATAGAATAGAATAGAATAGAATAGAATAGAATAGAAGAGAAGAGAAGAGAAGAGAAGAGAAGAGAAGAGAAGAGAAGAGGATGAGAATAGAATAGAATAGAATAGAAGAGAAGAGAAGAGAAGAGAAGAGAAGAGAAGAGAAGAGAAGAGAAGAGAAGGGGATGGGAAGGGAAGAGAAGAGAAGAGAAGAGAAGAGAAGAGGATAGAATGGAATGGAATGGAATGGAATGGAATGGAATGGAATGGAATAGAATAGAATAGAATAGAATAGAATAGAATAGAATAGAATAGAATAGAACAGAACAAAAACAGGAGGAATGGAATGGAATAGAGGAGAGGAGAGGAGAAGAGGAGAGGAGAAGAGGAGAGGAGAGGAGAGGAGAGGAGAGGAGAGGAGAGGAGAGGAGAGGAGAGGAGAGGAGAATACGATAGGATGAGAATAGAGTAGAGTAGAATAGATAACAGAATATAGAATAGAATAAGAATGGAACGGAACGGAACGGAACGGAACAGAACAGAACAGAACAGAACAGAACAGAATAGAATAACAGAGTTGGAAGGGACCTTGGAGGTCTTCTAGTCCATCCCCCTGCTTAGGCAGGAAACCCTAAGAATAAGAATAGGATGAGGACAGGACAGAACAGAAGAGGAAGGGACCTTAGAGATCTTCCAGTCCAGCTCAAGCAGGAGACCCTATACCATATCAGAAAGTGCCTGTCCAGTCACTTCTTTAAAAACTGCAGTCTTGGAGCATTTAATATTTATTTACATAAATAAATATGTAAAAAAAAATGACAAAAAGTGATGGCACAAGGGGGGGGACGGGACTGTCCCTCTGTTTAGTTTTTTCAGCACACAATTGCCCGGCCTATACATCCAGAAGGTAGAAGTTGAAACAATTTACATTCAGGATGTGAGGAGGTCTATGGATATTTTCTCAGCCCTCCTCCTTTCCCGTCCAGTATACAGGTCCTCAATGGAAGGTTGCAATTGGTCCTATTTTTAAGCAGATTTGAAAATTAAATTAAAAAAAGAAAGAAAGAAAGAAAGAAAGAAAGAAAGAAAGAAAGAAAGAAAGAAAGAAAGAAAGAAAGAAAGAAAGATTGCAGCTGTCATGGGTGTTTGAGGTTTCACTGGCAAACTGCTCAAAACGCATAGAGAAGGATGCTAATTCTCGTTTCCAGTTTATAGACTGTTGTGGCTCCGTTACCTGAGCCTGTGTCATCGGCAGGAGAAGACTCCGAGAGTGAAGGAGAGGAGTTGGCAAGGCCTCCCTCTCCAGGACCCTCCTCTCTGGCAATGCCTTCGGTGTCCGCCGAAGGGCAAGAGATAGGGCCGGGGCCAAGCACGTCCACGCAGCCACAGGTGGACAGTGATGAGGGTAATAAGTCTTGGCTGGATCCACGCCAGCGTCGCAGAGATAAGCGCGCGCAACAGAAGAAAAGGCATGCCCGAGATTAGGCTGAGTCACTGGATCACACCCCACAGGGTATAAAAGGGGGTGAGGTGGCCATTCAGACTCTGTGACGGACAAAACTAACTACTATCGAGTCACATTGCATCTTTGGAAACATTATCGGCCTTGGATTTATTTTACGAACTGGACAATTCTTGACCGTGGGTATTTTGTTTATTGAGTAAAAGTTCTTGGCAAGCAGCTACTGGGTTGCCGCCAAGCGTCTTATCGGAAGAATTGGTTGTCTGCCAGTTTATTTAACCCCTGGCTGTCTGTTTGTGTGCCTGTGTGGGACGGGGACATAGACTTTCTGTGCCTCTCTGGTAAGTTATTGTGTGGGATACAAGATGCTACGCCAGATACATCTTTTGGTGTCCAGCAGGGCTGTTGTTCAGCATCCTCACCATGCCAAAGAGGCCCTGAACTTTATTTTGTCGAAACCCCCTCCCCAAAGGGAGGGAGGGAGCCCTAAAAAGTTCCAGACACAAAACAGGCTGCAGGGCTTCTTCAACCCAACCCCAGGGACTTCATTTCCCCCCCCCCTCCCGTCTCCCACTCCCATTCAGCTCAGCTTCTCCAGATGGCCAAGTGGGTGAAACAATGGCAAAAGACGCCGGAGCAGCTGCCCCACAGAAAAGCCAGCACAGGCAGCCTCACGTTGCCAAGCCGAGATGCCAAATCTGGCAGGGAGACCTAGGAAAGGAAAGGCCGGGCTGACAGGATGGGGAAGAAAAAAAGTTTGCGGCTTTTGAGTTTTTCACGACGGATGGCCCGATAACGGGCACCCTGGGCTGTCTTGCCCACAGAGAAGCCACATGGGATCGCTTAAGACAAGTCAATAAAACAATAAATTGAAGCCTTAAAATTGTACACTGATTCATGGATGGATAGATGGAGATGGAGATAAATAACTGTAGATAGACAATTAGAGATAGAACTAGATATATGACAGACAGACAGATGGCAACAGACAGACATATACAGACAGACATAGTGATATAGATAGATGAATGGATGGATAGATAGATAGATAGATAGATAGATAGATAGATAGATAGATAGACAGACAGACGATAGATGATAGAGAAAGAGATAGTAGATAGACTATAGACAGATAGCAATAGACAGACAGGCAGACAGATACAGATGGAGAGACAGCAATATAGATAGATGAATGGGTAGATGGATGGATAGATAGATAGATAGATAGATAGATAGATAGATAGATAGTAGATATAGATAAAAGATATAGATAGATAGATGAAAGAAAGAAAGAAAGAAAGAAAGAAAGAAAGAAAGAAAGAAAGAAAGAAAGAAAGAAAGAAAGAAAAAGAGAGGGAGGGAGGGAGGCCAAGAGAGAGGGAGATAGACAGGTAGATAGAACCAAAAAGACAAGATTCAGTTTAAACAATCAAGCTTCTAGACTTCATGATTGCAGAATAGATAGATAGATAGATAGATAGATAGATAGATAGATAGATAGATGATAGATAATAGAGAGAGAGAGATAGTAGATAGACAGACTACAGACAGATAGCGATAGACAGACAGGCAGACAGATACAGACGGAGAGACAGCAATATAGATAGATGAGTGGGTAGATGGATAGATAGATAGATAGATAGATAGATAGATAGATAGATAGATAGATAGATAGTAGGTAGATATAGATAGATAGATAGATAGATAGATAGATAGATAGATAGATAGATAGATAGATAGAAAAAGGGAGAGAGGGAGGGAGGGGGGAGGGGGCCAAGAGAGAGGGAGATAGACAGGTAGATAGAACCAAAAAGACAAGATTCAGTTTAAATAATCAAGCTTCTAGACTTCATGATTGCAGGATAGATAGATAGATAGATAGACGATAGATGATAGAAAGAGATAGTAGATAGACAGACTACAGACAGATAGTGATAGACAGGCAGACAGATACAGATGGAGAGACAGCAATATAGATAGATGAATGGGTAGATGGATAGATAGATAGATAGATAGATAGATAGATAGATAGATAGATAGTTAGTAGGTAGATATAGATAGAAGAGATAGATAGATAGATAGATAGATAGATAGATAGATAGATAGATAGATAGTAGGTAGATATAGATAGAAGAGATAGATAGATAGATAGTAGGTAGATATAGATAGAAGAGAGAGAGAGATAGATAGATAGATAGATAGATAGATAGATAGATAGATAGATAGATAGATAGAAAAAGGGAGGGAGGGAGGCCAAGAGAGAGGGAGATAGACAGGTAGATAGAACCAAAAAGACAAGATTCAGTTCAAACAATCAAGCTTCTAGACCTCATGATCGCAGAAACAAGAATCACCCAAATTTCAAAAGTTTCTATTATGTTAGCTAAGAGCATTACATGGAGGATTGGGGAGCAGTACTCATTCAAAATCTGGTATTATTTTGATTATTTTTTGTTCAAAACCCCTCTTTGAAACCAAATGACCCCCGTGCCCAAACTGGATTTGGTTTGAACCCCACACAAGTCTGATTTGAACCCAATCTAAGACTTTCAAGATTGGGGTTCGTTCCTTCCCCAGCATCTCTTCAGACCCAACAGGTGGGGGGGGGGGGGAAATAGCAGGGTACCAAGTAGGCAATCTTCCAAGCTGCCGTGAGATATAATAAATAGGTTGACTATTTCTCGCTGATTCCTGGGACAGCTCTTCTGTCTGGCAACATAATCACAGAATAAGGTCTTATGCAAATCAGCCATCAGTTAAAGGCCCAGGATGAGGTCACCAAACTTGGTGAAAGTTAAAGAAAAAGAAAAAGAAAAGAGTTATCTTGGATTTAGAGAGGCTTCTCAAAGAAACAAGCATTTTGCTTACCACGGTCCACCTGAAACACAATAATTGGCCATAATTTCTTTAGAAACAGTGGCCCTTTGGTGTCACTCTGTCTCAGAAAATTGGAAATATCTTCAGTTATCCCAGGCAAATACTGTGCCTAAGATAGGCTGAGCAGAAAGAAGCAGAGAAAGGAAGTTGGGAGAGAGAGAAAGAAAGAGAGGAGCGGGAAAGGAGAGAAAGAAGGGGAAGGGGAGAGGTAGAGGGGAAGGGGGAGGGAGAGAGGGAGAGAGAGAAAGAGAGAGATGAAAAAAGGAGAAAGGGAAGGGAAAAGTGAGAAAGGCCACAAAGAAGAAAAGGGAAAAGGAAAGGAAGGAATAAGGAGCAGAGAGAAAGAGAGAAAAAGTAACAAAAAGGAAAGAGAGAGGGAAGAGCAGAAGTGAAAAATGCAAGAGGGAGAAAGAGAGAAAAAAGAAAATGAGAAAGGGAAGGGAAGAAGCTAGAAAGACAGGAAGGGAGGGAGGGAGGGAGGGAGGGAGGAAGGAGAAAGCACAGGAAATGAGAGAGGAAGGAGAAAGGAAAGGGAAGAAGTGTGAAAGACAGGAGCGGAAAAAAGGAGAAAGGGAAGGGAAAAGCGAGAAAAGGAAAGGAAGGAATAAGGAGCAGAGAGAAAGAGAGAGAAAGTAACAAAAAGGAAAGAGAGAGGGAAGAGCAGAAGTGAAAAATACAAGAGGGAGAAAGAGAGAAAAAAGAAAACGAGAAAGGGAAGAAGCTAGAAAGACAGGAAGGAAGGAAGGAAGGAAGGAAGGAAGGAAGGAAGGAAGGAAGGAAGGAAGGAAGGAAGGAGAAAGCACAGGAAATGAGAGAGGAAGGAGAAAGGGAAGAACTGAGAAAGACGGGAGGGGAAAAAAGGAGAAAGGAAGGGAAGAAGAACGGAGGAAAAAAACAGGGAAAAAAAGAAACGAAAAAGAAACAAGGGAAAGCGGAGAAAAAGGCAGGAAGGAGAAAAGAGAAAGGCAAGGAAGGAGAACAGAGGAAAGAAAAAGAGAGAAACGAGAAAGAAAAGCGAAAGGAGGGCAAAAAAAAGGGAAGGAGAAAAAGAGAAAGAAAGCCAAGAGAAGAAGCCAGAAAGAAAAAGAAAAGAAGGAAAAAGAGAGAAAAGGAGAGAGAAAACGGACGAAGGAAAGCAAAGCCACTCACGCATTAGGGTGCTGAAGGCGACCAGGGCCAGCAGCGCCTGGACAAAGACCCCGAAGCGGTCGAGCAGCGCTCCGGGGCCGCAGCCCTGCGGGCGGATCCTGACGCGCGTCAAGTTGGGCGCCGGGAGCTCGTCGGAAAGCAGCGCCATCCCGGACCGAAGGCTCAGAGGCAGCTGCGGCCGCGGGACTCGCGCATCGAGAGGCTCAAAGCAGCGAGAGACGCTTCCTCGGGGAGGGGCTAAGAACGCTCTCTCCCCCCCCCCCAACCCCGGGAAGGGCGCGGCTTATAGGATTGCGAGGGGGGGGAGAGGGGAGGAGAGGGTCCCGCTCGGGGGTGGAATCCAAACTCTTCCCCTACCGGTTCTGTGGGCGTGGTTTGGTGGGCGTGGCAGGGGAAGGATACTGCAAAATCTCCATTCCCACCCCACTCCTGGGAGGAAGGATACTGCAACATCTCCATTCCCACCCCACTCCTGGGGGAAGGATACTGCAAAATTTCCATTCCCACCCCACTCCAGGGGAAGGATACTGCAAAATCTCCATACTGCAAAACCTCCATTCCCACCCCATTCCAGGGGAAGGATACTGCAACATCTCCATTCCCACCCCACTCCAGGGGAAGGATACTGCAACATCTCCATTCCCACCCCACTCCAGGGGAAGGATACTGCAACATCTCTATTCCCATCCCACTCCTGGGGGAAGGATACTGCAACATCTCCATTCCCACCCCACTCCTGGGGGAAGGATACTGCAACATCTCCATTCCCACCCCACTCCTGGGGGAAGGATACTGCAAAACCTCCATTCCCATCCCACTCCAGGGGAAGGATACTGCAAAATGAAACCGGGCCTGGTGGCTCAGCAGACTGATAGCATTGTGATTAACACCAGCTGCCTGCAATTACTGCAAGTTCGAATCTCACCAGGCTCAAGGTTGACTCAGCCTTCCATCCTTTCTAAGGTAGGTAAATTGAGGACCCAGATTGTGGGGGCAATAAGCTGACTTTGTATAAAATATACAAAAGTATGAAGGCTATTGCTTAACGCATTGTAAGCCGCCCTGAGTCTCCGGAGAAGGGCGGCATATAAATCAAATTAAAAAAAAAAATAATAATAATCTGTTTTTGACCTACCCATGTTGGCTTTTGGTTATGACTTTGTTTGACTCTAGGTGTTCGCTGATTCGTTGCTTGATTATCTTTTCCAGAATTTTCCAAGGTATTGAGGTCAGGCTGATTGGTCTGGGGGTTTCCTGGATCTACTTATTTCCCCTTTTTTGAAGATGGGAACTACATCAGCTCTTTTCCAGTCCTCTAGTTCCCCGATGATACATCCATCCATCCATCCATACATACATACATACATACCAGTGGTGGGTTCCTCCCGGTTCGGCCTGGTTCTCCCAAGCCGGTAGCGGTGACGATATGACATCACCGAACTGGTTCTGCCCCACCCCCCACCCCCACCCCGCGTTAGTCTTACCTTTTATTTGGCCCCACCCCCAATCTATTGCTGCCTCCTGAGTCCCAGCTGATGGCTAGAGGGAAGAAAACTGTTTAAACTCTTGCCGAGGGGCTTCAAAGGGCCGCCCTACAGCTGATCAGTGTTAAAAGCAAACAAATGGGTAGACCGGTGCCTGCAAAAATACATGAGTAGACCAGTGCCTCAAAAATAAATGAGTAGATCAGTGCCTGCAAAAATAAATGGGTAGACCGGTACAGCTCTGCAAGCAGTTAAAAGCCTGGTAGACCAGTACCTCTGCTAAATCCTAAAGAATTGTCACATGACCATCAAGCCATGCCCACAAAATAAGCCACGCCCACAGAACCGGTAGTAAAAAAATTTAGAACCCACCCCTGATACATACGTACGTACGTACGTACATACATAGAAACATTTTGATGAAAGCATCAGATCCTATGGAAAGAGTGGTGCGGTGGCCTAGAGGTGGAGTTCTCGCCTCACAATCAGGAGGCCGTGAGTTCGATCCTAGATAGAGGCAGATATTTCTCTCTCTGGGCACGTTGAGAATATATCTGCTGAACAAAACTCCGCATTGGAGACAGGAAAGGCATCCGGCCAGTAAACACTCAGTTGCCCAGACTCCACCCTGCAGGGGATTATGGCGTTATTAAAAGGAGATGATGATGATCAGATCCTATGGAAACTTCTAAGGCACAGCCCAATTCTGGAACTGGATCAGCCTCAGGTGAGCAGAGATAAAACTGAGACTTCCACGCAATTTTGAGCACCCTAAAACTTAAACAAGGAAAGGCTATTGTTTATCTAGGCCGGTGTTTTTCAAACTTGGCCACTTTAAGATGTCAGATACAGATTAAGTTGGAAGGGAGCTTGTAGGTCATCTAGTCCAACCCCCCACCCAAGCAGGAGACCCTACACCATTTCTGACAGATGGCAGTCCAGTCTCTTCTTGAAAGCTTCCAATGATGAAGCTCCCACAACTTCTGAAGGCAACTTCTATTTACTCTCAGTGTTCTCACTGTCAGAAAAATTCTCCTTATTTCCAGGTGGAATCTCTTCTTGGTCAGTTTCCATCCATTATTCCTTGTCTGGCCTTCAGGTGCTTTGGAAAATAGCTTGAACCCCCTCCTCTCTGTGGCAGCCCCTCAAATATTGGAACACTGCTATCATGTCCTCGATGTACGACCACAATTGAGCCCAAAACGTCTATTGTTAAGTGCGACGAGTGGACTTCTAATCCCAGAATTCCCCAGCCTGCGTGTTTAAGGGAATTCTGGAATCATGCTGGCTGAGGTATTCTGGGACGTGAAGTCCACACATCTTAAAGCATGTTGACGGGGGAATTCTGAGAGTTGAAGTCCACACATCTTAAAGGAGGTATTTGAAAAACACCCATCTAGGCATTCAGGAATTATCAACTATCAACGAGCCTTGGTAGTACAGTGGTCTAAAGCACCCTGTTATTAAGACCAGCTGCCTGCAATTACTGCAGGTTCAAATCTCGCCAGGCTCAAGGTTGACTCAGCCTTCCATCCTTTCTAAGGTAGATAAATTGAGGACTCAGTTTGTGGGGGCAATAAGCTGACTTTTATAAATATACAAAAAAGGATGAAGGCTATTGCTTAGCACATTGTAAGCCGCCCTGAGTCTCCGGAGAAGGGCGGCATATAAATAAATAAATAAAAAAAATCAACTGCACCCCTTAAATTGTCCCCTCTAGCCATTTTCAGCATCTCTCTCTGTTCTTTCACCTTCAGGGGTCTTAGTTCTCACACTGGAATGATGTAATCTGTTTGATGACTTACTTGTCTTCTGACTGCATCTCCATACTTTCTGTCTACCTAGCAAAGCACTTAAGGAAAATTATAATTTATAATAAGGATCTACAATGTAAACGACATGACCCAAAGGACCGTGAATAGGAAGAGAAGGGATAAATTATGCGCAAACATGTTTCCTATACTAGAGAGGCTTGCAATGCACGTTAAACAGAACATTATCTTAACTTAATATTAGCTGAAAAACTAGATTTATGCTTTAGCATGGTGCAAGGAATGCTATATTAACAAAACGTCATTAAAAACACAACATAGCTAAGTATCATCATCATCAAATGTTTTGATGGCCGTGCCATCAAAACATTTCTTTTCCAGCAGGCCGGCGTGGCCTAACCTCTCTTTTAAAGTTTTTTTTAAAAAAATTAAAATTCTTCAATTTTAAATTTGTCTTATGAATCTGGGGTGTTTTAAATTTCGTTTTCCGGGCCAATTATTTAATTGTATTTTAATGGTTTTTTTTTAACATTGGTATTATATGTATTTTATTTGGCTGTTCACCGCCCTGAGTCCTTCGGGAGTAGGGCAGTATACAAATTCAATAAATCATCATCATCATCATCATCTTTTAATGACCCCATAATCTCTTTGAAGGGTGGAGCCTGGGCAACTGAATGGAGCTGTTTACTGGCCAGATGCCCTTCCTGTTGCCAATGTGGAGTTTTGTTCAGCAGTCTCATTGTGTCCGGAGAGAAATATCCGCCTCTACCTAGAATCGAACTCACAGCCTCCTGATTGTGAGGCAAGAGCGCCACCTCTAGGCCATCGCATCACTCACAAGCTAGCTTAGTATGATGAGATGATATTGAAGCCTAGTTGGATGAAACACTATTGATGTCAACATTCTTTAATCTATCTTCTGAACAGTTGTTTTTTTTTACCTATTTGTGGGAAATTACTGGGGAGGGGAGTGAATTCTACTAATCTCATTTAAAGCACCACTGAGTGGATATACAGGTTAATCCCAAACTCAAACTAGCCACATGGATGGGTTCATATTACAGGCAGTCCTTGACTTGCAACCATTTGTTTAGTGACTGTTCAAAGTTACAACAGCATTGAAAAAAAGTGCTGCAGCAGAAATTTGGGTCCCAATTTTGGTCATAGGTTGAGAACTACCCATACTGGCTGGCTACAACACATCAGATAGCTTTCTACTCTGGGTCTCGCGTGAATCCCAGGCAGTTGGTGTTATTTGGTAAACTATGGCTTGATTAATCATGGTTAAAAGCTGGGTAAATCTGGCTGGACGTGTCATCCAATTCACTCTCTGGATTTTATTTCCCAATCAACACACCAGAGCCAAGTTTTAAATGGATGACACCCAACTATCTTTTGTTGGTGATATTAGAACAGAATGGAATGGAATGGAATGGAATGGAATGGAATGGAATGGAATGGAATGGAATGGAATGGAATAGAATAGAATAGAATAGAATAGAATAGAATAGAATAGAATAGAATAGAATAGAATAGAATAGAATTCTTTATTGGCCAAGTGTGATTGGACACACAAGGAATTTGTCTTGGTGCATACGCTCTCAGTGTACATAAAAGAAAAGATACATTCGTCAAGAATCATAAAGTACAACACCTAATGATAGTCGTAGGGAACAAATAAGTAAATCTTAAGGATACCAGCAACAAAGTTACAGTCATGCAGTCATAAACGGGAGGAGATGGGTGATGGGAACGATGAGAAGATTAATAGTAGTGCAGACTTAGTGAATAGTTTGACAGTGTTGAGGGAATTATTTGTTTAGCAGAGTGATGGTGTTTGGGGAAAAACTGTTCTTGTGTCTAGTTGTTCTGGTGTGCAATGCTCTATAGCGTCTATTACATGCGGAAAGAATCATTTCCATAAAAATCACAGGATTACAACATCCAAGAGTTGTCCCGACTTCCGTGGCGTTTGTACTGTGTGCAAATGATGGGAAATGTAGTCCAGCTCATCCAGATCCAGAGGGAGAAAGTTGGAAAATGACCTAGGCCTGCAGGAATTCCTGTCATTAAACTAGACTAGACTAGACTAGACTAGAATGAGGAGGAGGAGGAGGAGGAAGAGAAAGGAGTGGAGTGGAGTGGAGTGGAGTGGGGTGGGATAGAATAGAATAGAATAGAATGAATAGAATAGAATAGAATAGAATAGAATAGAATAGAATAGAATAGAATAGAATAGAATAGAATAGAATAGAATAGAATAGAAGGAGGAGGAGGAAGAGAAAGGAGTGGAGTGGAGTGGGGTGGGGTGGGATGGGATGGGATGGGATGGGATGGGATGGGATGGGATGGGATAGGATAGGATAGGATAGAATAGAATAGAATAGAATAGAATAGAATAGAATAGAATAGAATAGAATAGAATAGAATAGAAGGAGGAGGAGGAAGAGAAAGGAGTGGAGTGGAGTGGGATGGGATGGGATGGGATGGGATGGGATGGGATGGAATGGAATGGAATGGAATAGAATAGAATAGAATAGAATAGAATAGAATAGAATAGAATAGAATAGAATAGAATAGAATAGAATGAGGAGGAGGAAGAGAAAGAGGAGTGGAGTGGGATGGGATAGGATAGAATAGAATAAGGAGGAGGAGGAGGAGGAGAGGAAGAGAAAGAGGAGTGGAGTGGAGTGGAGTGGGGTGGGAAGGGATGGGATGGGATGGGATGAGACAGGATAGGATAGGATAGGATAGGATAAGGAGGAAGAGGAGGAGTGGGATAGAATAGAATAGAATAGAATAGAATAGAATAGAATAGAATAGAATAGAATAGAATGAGGAGGAAGAGAAAGAGGAGTGGAGTGGGATGGGATAGAATAGAATAGAATAGAATAGAATAGAATAGAATAGAATAGAATAGAATAGAATAGAATAGAATAGAATAGAATAGAAGGAGGAGGAGGAAGAGAGTGGAGTGGAGTGGGATGGAATGGAATGGAATGGAATGGAATGGAATGGAATGGAATAGAATAGAATAGAATAGAATAGAATAGAATAGAATAGAATAGAATAGAATAGAATAGAATAGAATAGAAGGAGGAGGAGGAAGAGAAAGGAGTGGAGTGGAGTGGGATGGGATGGAATGGAATGGAATGGAATGGAATAGAATAGAATAGAATAGAATAGAATAGAATAGAATAGAATAGAATAGAATAGAATAGAATGAGGAGGAGGAAGAGAAAGAGGAGTGGAGTGGGATGGGATAGGATAGAATAGAATAAGGAGGAGGAGGAGGAGGAGAGGAAGAGAAAGAGGAGTGGAGTGGGATGGGATAGGATAGAATAGAATAAGGAGGAGGAGGAGGAGGAGAGGAAGAGAAAGAGGAGTGGAGTGGGATGGGATAGGATAGAATAGAATAAGGAGGAGGAGGAGGAGGAGAGGAAGAGAAAGAGGAGTGGAGTGGGATGGGATAGGATAGAATAGAATAAGGAGGAGGAGGAGGAGGAGAGGAAGAGAAAGAGGAGTGGAGTGGAGTGGAGTGGGGTGGGAAGGGATGGGATGGGATGGGATGGGATGGGATGAGACAGGATAGGATAGGATAGGATAGGATAAGGAGGAAGAGGAGGAGTGGGATAGAATAGAATAGAATAGAATAGAATAGAATAGAATAGAATAGAATAGAATAGAATAGAATAGAATAGAATAGAATGAGGAGGAAGAGAAAGAGGAGTGGAGTGGGATGGGATAGAATAGAATAGAATAGAATAGAGTAGAATAAGTTGGAAGGGACCTTGGAGGCCGTCTAGTCCAACCCCCTCCTCAGACAGGAAACCCCGCCACCATTTCAGACAAGCAAGGAGGCTGTCCGAACCCGCTTAGAACCTACAGCTTATTAACCTCTTCCAAGGTTTGCCCGCCGCACCTTTTCACCCTTTGCGCGCTCAAAAACTTCTTAGCCACCCCCTGGCCAGCATTCCGCGGGAGATCCGGGCGAAGGCGCGACCACCACCACCCCCATTCACGGGAAGCCCCGCTTTGGCTCGGTAAGGCGCGCCCGCCAGCCCACGCGCGCACCCTTGAACCCTCGCCCCGGGTGGGCGGCTTCCACCGGGGACGAGTAGAATATCCGCCCACTCGGATGAGGGCTGCCAAAGGAGGCACGCGCGCTCGCGCCCACATAACACACACTCTGAGGCACGCGGGGAGAGTCCCCCAGCCACCCCCCCCCCACGAGCCGAGGCAGGCACACACATGCGCAGTGCGCGGATGCCATATTGGAAGCAGGGTGGGTGTCGAAGTGGAAGAGGGAGGGGAGGGGAGGCGAGCGAGCGCGCGGGAAGGTGGGGTGGGCGCCGTGGGTTTTTTTTTTTTTTTTTTTTTTGTGGTCCCCGCGCCGGAGGGCAAGAAGGATCGCAAACTTCGCGCAGGGAAAGGTAAGGCCGCCCCTCCGCTGGCCCCCGAAAGGGAAGGTTGATGCCACGCAGGATGCGAGATCTCGTGTGGGGAGGAGGGGGGGAGAGAAAGATGCCTGGATGGTGGGGCTGGGGTCTTCTTCTTCTTCTTTTTTTTTTCTTTTTCCTTCCTCCTCTCTCTCTCTCTTTTTTTTTCCACGATTCCCATTTTTTGGCACGGGTTTATTGATCGCCCAGTTGCGGGAAGGGAAGGTGGGTGGGTGGGGTGGGGTGGGGGGTCTCCGGGGTCCGCCTGCCTTTCCAGGAGGAGGTTTTTTCCCCCCTCGTGGGGTTTCCCTAGAAGCCGCGCAAGCCGCCAGCCTGCCGTTTGCGCAGGAGGAGAAGCGCGGGCGCCCCTGGGCTCCTTGCTCCCAGGGTGGTCGCCCCAGCTGTGGGGAGCCCCCGTCAAGCCTCCCCTTGTTAAGGAGACGACTGAGCAGCCCTGGGGATTTAGACCCGATCCGGAGATCCAAATCCACGCCCTTTTAAGATCCCGACTCTGGAGACCTGCGGGGCACATTGCGCGGATTTGGCTACGTTGGGTTCTCGGGAAGGAAGGAAAGAAGGTGGGTGGGTGGGGAATCTGCAGCCCCTTCCTTAACAGGAGACGGTATTGGATCGCTTTTGGTGCGCCGCGCATCTTCTGGGCTTTGGGGTGACCCTCTTTTTCTTTTCTCCCCCCCCCGACTGGGTATGTTTGAAGGTGCGCTTCGCTGGTCTCTTCGGAGTTGACAGGTGAGAGCGAAAGCTGGGTCCCCCCCCCAACAGACCCGCCTTCTTTTTCCAGGCACGTTGCATTACAGTCCCCATCATCCTTGGAAGGGACCTTGGAAGTCTTCTAGTCCATCCCCCTGCTTAGGCAGGAAACCCTAAGAATAAGAATGGGATAAGGACAGAGTTGGAGGGGACCTTGGAGGTCTTCTAGTCCATCCTCCTGCTTAGGCAGGAAACCATAAGAATAAAAATAGGATGAGAAGAGAAGAGAAGAGAATGAGAAGAGAAGAGAAGAGGATAGGATGAGAAGAGAATAAAATAGAAGAGCAGAGGAGAGGATGAGAAGAGAAGAGAATAGGATGAGAAGAGAAGAGAATAGGATGAGATGAGAAGAGAAGAGAAGAGGATGAGAAGAGGAGAAGAGAAGAGGATAGGATGAGAAGAGAAGAGAAGAGAAGAGGATAGGATGAGAAGACAAGAGAAGAGGAGAGAAGAGGATAGGATGAGAAGAGAAGAGAAGAGAAGAGAAGAGGATAGGATGAGAAGACAAGAGAAGAGGAGAGAAGAGGATAGGATGAGAAAAGAAGAGGATAGGATGAGAAGAGAAGAGGAGAAGAGGATAGGATGAGAAGAGGAGAAGAAAAGAGGATAGGATGAGAAGAGAAGAGGATAGGATGAGAAGAAAAGAGAAGAGGATAGGATGAGAAGAGAAGAGAAGAGAAGAGAAGAGAAGAGAAGAGAAGAGAAGAGAAGAGAGAATTCTTTATTGGCCAAGTGTGATTGGACACACAAGGAATTTGTCTTTGGGGCATATGCTCTCCGAGTACATAAAAGAAAAGATAAATTCATCAAGAATCATAAGGTACAACACTTAATGATAGTCATAGGATACAAATAATGGTGTCAGGAGCGCAGCAACAGCAAAGGTGGGCTGGTTTTGGTTTCTTTGGGGAGGGGGAAAGTCAATTTAGGAGGGACGGCGTGGCTTGTTAAAACGGGGGGGGGAGATGGTGGCTAGAATGACTCATTTCCCCACGAGGCTCTTAAACCGGGAAAATTTAAGAGAGACTTGGCTGCGTTCGCCCAACGCACTAATCTTCATTAGTTCTTCATTCTGTTTAACATTTGGGAGGAAGGAGATTTAGGTTCACCTCTGCTGGTTTTGTGAGCTCCTGAGTGTCTTGTGTGAACCCAAATAAAACCGGTCAGTTCTGCAAGGGGGAGGAAATGTGTTGTGTGAACGCAGCACATACACGTGCACAAACGCATCTCTCTTCCCCCACTTCCAAACTTGCAGAAATCATTCCCAAGGGACTCATCCACTGTTTTTCATGAATTTTTATGCCCCGCATGGAAATAAAGCTTTATTTCAACATGGCGAGCTCAAAAAAAAAAAGAAAGAAAGAAAAGAAAAGAAAAGAAAAGAAAAAAAGAAAAGAAAAGAAAAGAAAAGAAAAGAAAAGAAAAGAAAAAAAGAAAAGAAGCAAGCCAGTTCAATTTCTGCCGAGTCCACAAGAGCGAGGATCGGGACCTTGTGGTGGGAAATCCCAAATTGCGATCCTAAAAGCGCTTGGAGCTTCGCCACCCTGTCCCTTTTCAGGGACGGAATCCGCTGGTTTCCATCCTGGGACTCGCTCACATGTTCTGGGTTGTGCAAGCTGAGTAACCACGCTTCGGCAAGTTACTCTGGCCGTTACGTATCCTTAACCCCCCCCCCCTCGTTGTTAAGGGAGTGGCGTTGTTTTCCGTAGAAGCAGCGAGGACGAGTTCACACGACCCTCTAGACTCGGAGCGAGTTGGGAGACAACTGAGTCTTCGGATTCGCGTGTGATGTCCGTAACGCCAATTTATCAAGGCGTTTCCTAGGAACGCAGGAATGTGTCTTTTGGTTTAAAGGCGGGTTTAGACGTCTCGTGTGAACAAGCAATCGGGACAAGGATTGAAGCCTTCAATTGGGAGCCTGCCGGCTTTTCTGTTTGAAGCATGATCTCTAGCAGATTTGCAGCATCCGTGTTTTAACATCCCAAATATTCCGAAGACTCGAAATGCATCACGCAGACAGCTGGTCATTTGCATCCTTTTAGAGCAAGGGGTGAAATCCAGCAGGTTCTGGAGAACCGGTAGCGGAAATTTTGAGTAGTTCAGAGAACCGGCAAATACCACCTCTGGCTAGCCCCCGAGTGGGGTGGGAATGGAGATTTTGCAATATCTTTCCCCCCCCAGGAGTAGGGAGGGAATGGGGATTTAGCAGTATCCTTCCCCTGGATTGGGTGGGAATGGAGATTTTGCAGTTATCCTTCCCCAGCCACGCCCACAGAACCGGTAGTAAAAAATTTTTTTGATTTCACCACTGTTTTAGAGGGTCCTTGAAGCCCTCTTGGAGGTTTTATCTGTATCCTCACGGTCACCTGAGTGGTGCAACTGGTTCCTGTAATCTGCAATTTTTTTCCCCCTCTGGAAATCCATTCCTACTCCCACCCCATTCCAAGGGTATCCATCCCAAATTGTATAGCTAAACCTCTGTAGAGATTCTCGACTCTTTAACAGATCCCGGGAGAAGAAAAAAAAAAAACCGCTTCGATCGCGAAATCCAACCAACTTTTGGATGGGATGATCCACTTGTCTTGCGAACGCTAGAACTGCCATTCGGATCGCTCAATCCCGACGTGCCAACCTGTTACGGGCTGCTCTTCTTTGCTGGAAAGCGTGTTTGAAAAGGAGGAGGAGGGGGATGTCCGGACTTCTTGCGCGCATCCATAAAAAAAAAAAATTGCGATCATGCGGGTGGATCGCATTGAGCAAAGAGATCGCTGGCTCCCGACAGAACGCGGGAGGCCGGCGCCGGCGCGGATGGCTAGCTGCGTTCACACGACCCGTGTAACCCGCAAGATCAAATTACATTTTCTGAGCCTGCACAAGAAACCGCAACTGAGCAGGCTGGGGAGCTCGCAAGGCTGAGCCCAGCCGTGCAATAAAGCAAGCCAGTCCATGAATGAAGGCTTAGCGTGTGTGCCGTTAGGTTGGCAACCAAGGATTGGTGGCTTGTAAAACGGGGGGGTGCGGTTTATTCCAGACGACGCTTGTAAAACCGGGTGGGCGCGGCGTGGATTTGGGGTGGCGCAATCCCGCGTCTTGCATTCGAGGGAGGATCTTCGGGAATTATCACGTTGGTGGTTTCCAGGTCCCGCGCACGTGTGAATGCAGGATTCGATCCAGGCTTGTCTCGGAGGGAGAGGCTGGTTCGGTTTCTCCCGGGTTAAGACGGCTGTCCCAGGGCAGGGACGGGAAAGGGGTCCGGAGAAGCCAGCGGAGGTTTGAATTGCGCGCCTTGCGCAAACGACCCTCCCTCTTTTTTTTTTTTTTTGGCAAAAGAAGGGAGAAGCGGGAACTGGGGTCGTGTGTGGTTGCAAAATCAGAAGGATTTGTGTATGTGTAAAAGTGTGTGTGTGTGTGTGTGTGTTTGTGTGTGTGGTCGTTTGGCAACCAAATGTGGAGTGGGAATCTTTCTTGGATTACAGATCCCTTACTTAGAGCAGTGTTTCTCAACCTTGGTAGTTTGAAGATGGGTGGACTTCAACTCCCAGAATCCCCCAGCCAGTTTATGCTTTAAATCAGAGATAGGTACCATATTTTTCGGAGTATAAGATGCACCTTTCCCCCCCCCAAAAGGGGGTGATTATTTAGGTGCATCTTATACTCTGAAAAATACGGTAATTATGGCAACTTTACCACAAGACCTGAGGACTTCAACTCCCAGATTTCCTGAGCCAGCCATAGTTGCCCACCCCTAGATCAGACTGGCTCAGGAATTCTGGGAGTTGAAGTCCACAGGCTGATCTAGCTGCTATCTAATTTGGGTTGCTAAAAAAAAAATGTCCTCGACTTACAACCACAATTGAGCCCAACATTTCTGTTGTTAAGTGAGACATATGTTAAGTGAGTTTTGCCCCATTTTACGACCTTCCTTGCCGCAAATGTTAAGTGAATCACTGCGGCTGATAAGTCACTCACCCAGTTGTTAAGTGAATCTGGCTTCCCCGCAAAGGGGGATCACGTGATATTTACGACAGCGACGGTCGTAAATATGAATTGGTTGCCGAGCATCTGAATTTTGAACACATGTTCATGGGGATGCCGCAAAGGTCGTAACTGAAAAACGGTCATAAGTCACATTTTTCAGTGCCGTTGTAACTGTGAACCAGTCACTAAATGAACTGTGGTAAGTCAAGGACTACTTGTAGACTATTTGAATTGAAGTCTTGGGTCTGTTAATAGAGAAACCCAACATTCTCTCTCTCCCACCCACCCCCCCATCCATTTATGTGACACTATTATTCTGCGTGTGTGCGAACACACATACATGTTTGCATAGTATAGCTATGTGCACGCTTTAAAAAATGATTGGAAAGAACCAATGCCAGCACAGCACTTTAGACTTGGCTGATTTCCTTCCAAACCTCTTTTAAAGAATCTACTCATTAAATTGAAAGTCGATTCTTAACGCAGGTTTTCCAAATCAAAGAAACCAGAAATTCTCAATTATCCAGGTCCTTCTGGTCCCGAAAGTGCTTTTCAAAAGGCAACTGAACTTTCTTGGTTTTTCAGGGGGAAAAAAATCCCCCCAAAATCCACATTTAAGACTTGCGGACTTCATATTCCCAGAATTCCCCAGCTAATATGACTGGCTGAGGAATCCTGGGAGTTGAAGTCCACAACTCTTAAAAGTTGCCAAGTTTGGAACCCTGGGGCAAAGCATGTGGAATGCTAATGAGGGATAACCCACATTTGGGACCAGCATTTCTGTTGCTAACGAAGAAGATGGTTATATGAGTTGCATCTGATTTGACGATTTTTTTTTTGTTGAACTGCTGCAGTTGTTATATGAATCAGTAGTCGTTAAGCAAATCCAGCTTTATGCGACCGGGGTGGGATGCAGTGACAGTCGTAAATGCAAGAACTGGTCAGGGGTGTGGTAACTTTGAACAGTCGCTTAACGGATGGTGGTAAATCAAGGACTTCAGTAGTGGCCAAAATTGTGGAAACCTTTTGGGAAAAGTGTATTTTCTAAAACTAGCTAATAACACAATATTTTTTTTTGGAATAGTACCATAAAATTATTTATCAATGGAAAGATAATTGAATCAAGAATGTAATGCAATAACATTTATGAAGGATTTGCTATTAGAATAGCAGTTACAGTATAAAGAAGAAAAGTGAAACACGTAGAAAAACAAGATATACAAAAATGATCATCATAGAAAAAAATGAGATATACAAAAATTATCACTATGTCAGTTAATACTTCATTGGGTAACCTTTAGCATGAATTACGGCCTTACAACGTCTTCCCATGGAGTGAACCAAGTCTTTTAGTTCTGCAGCTGTTTTAATGTGAAACCAAGATTGAATGATGGCTTCTATTAACTGGGTTTTATTGCTGGGTCGGACTAACAAAGTTTCTTTAGTCGGCTCCATAGATTTTCCATTGGGTTAAGGTCTGGGCTATTCCCAGGCCATTCCAGCAGTGGAATAGGATTATCTTGAAACTCCCCCCCCCCCCCAAAAAAAAGTGGTGTTATCAGCCATCAAACCTCAAAAATACACTTTTCCCAAAAGGTTTCCACAATTTTGGCCGCTACTGTATCTTTATGAAGCATTTTGAAGGAGTGGCTTAAAACTCTTCAAGTTGCCAAAGTTGAAAAACATTGGTTTCGGGCAGGGGTGTCAAACTCGATTTCATTGAGGGCCGTATCAAGATTGTGTTTGACCTCGGGGGGGGGGGGAGACGTGGGCGTGGCCAGCTTGACATCACTCATGTTGGGGTGCCTGTGGCGGCCCCAGCACTCTGCCAGCGAAAACGGTCTCCCGAACTCTGTTTTCGGCTGCAACGGCCTTCTGCAACCCTCTGCCAGCAAAACCGGAGCTCGGGAGGGACACATGTGGCCCTCCTGAGCTTCATTTTCACTGGCAGAGGCACTGTGGGACAGTTTTTCACTGTTTCCAGTGCAGCATCGCGGGCCAGATCTAAGCACCCCGCAAGCCGGATCCGGCTCGCGGGTCTTGAGTTTAACACCCCTGGTTTAGGGTATCCGGTCCAAACGTCCCCAGGTTTTGGATACACAGAAGGAAAGAGCAAAGGGAAAAGATTTTACAGTGAGAAAAGTTTATTTTAAGGCTCTTGTCTTTATTTTTAAAGGAATGTCATGCTCTGGGATGAAGAAAAAACCGACTTTGGCCTGAGTGATGGAGAACGGGAAGTCTCTAGTCCTTAAGATGGACGAATCGCTTCACCTCCCTCTGGAAAAGCATCCCAGCCCAGCAGCTAACGGCAACAAGGAAAGCTTTCATTCAGGTGCTTTAAAAAATTTTTCTTTGAAAAAGAGACAGCATGAAACTCCATCTCGATCTATTTATATATCCTTATCCGGCCGGAAATTTGACAAGGTTGTCCAACAGTGCACTTAAAAGATGCCCTTTTTAGCGCTTACATGTTTGCAAACGGTGCTTTTCTATTCCTATAAAATAATAAGGGTCGCCACAGGGGCTGTTGTTGATGTACCTTTTATAAAATCCGTCTGAGGGAAGTTGTTGCTTCGGGCACTTTTGTCTCGACAACCTTTTTAAATCCTCGGGGAGCCTTGTCGATCGATGTTTTCCTGCCGTGCACGGGAAGCATGGATTAATAAAGGCACAGCAAAGACATATTTCTCAAAGCTGAGTTGATTAGGTTGCTTCTGTGTTTCCAAAGATGAAGAGACGAGGGAGAAAGCATGGAGTTCGTCTTTCTGTTTTCAGATCTTTTGGTTTATCCAATCTTTTCTTGGACGAGTTGCATTCCAAGAAAAGTTGCGTTCAGAAGAAGAAGGAAAGAAAGGACAAGATTATCCGTGATATTGAATGTATATCTGTCAGGGTGGATTTGATTTAAATTGAGTTGATTTAAATCACGATTTAAATCACTAGTAAAAAGGCTTGATTTAAATCAACTCAATTTAAATCATAATTTTTAAAGAGCAACTGTCATCTCTGCTACTCCTTTGACCCACTGTTGACTCACCGATAGTCCCAGTGTTGCAGAATATACAGCCTCATGCTATATAACTAAGCTCCATTTCATGCTGAATAAACTAAATTATTTATGTATCTTAAATAGAAAACTATCTTAAGATAGATTTTTACCCCAAAAGTTTTTTATTAAAATAAATTCGATAAAAATCAAAAAAATCCGATTTAAATCAAAAAAATCTGATTTTTTTGATTTTTTTAAAAAAACCATTGATTTTTATCCACTCTGATATCTGTATCTAATTCAGCGCTTCTCAACCTCAGGAACTTGAAGATGTGTGGACTTCAACTCCCAGAATTCCCCAGCTTAGCTTAGCTGGGGAATTCTGGGAGTTGAAGTTCACACACCTTCAAATGTGTTGTAAATCAGAGGTCCAGGCTTTTGCTCTGTTCCAAGATGCCTCTCAGATGTCTCTCTCGCTTTTCCAGAGAGTTTTATTTTTATACATTTTTACACAGGCAGGTAAAAGGCAGGACAGCAACAGCATCCTAATTGGTAGAAATTATTCACCCCCCTCTCAAGATGCCATCCTCTGAAGGTGAGATGAGATCATCTAGAATGATCAGAGCCAAAATGAGATCATAGAAGCAGGAAAGACCCACAGCGCATGAGCTATAACAGTGTGCTTCTAAAAAGCTTGGCACCGTGACCTTTGACCTACCTCTACACAAATGCCCCAGATTGAGAAAAACTGGTGTAAATATTGCCTGGGTCTGCAAAAGTTTCAGATCTGCTCATCCAGACCTAATAATTTATTACTACCATCTCTTTGCACGGCAATTATAAACACTTACAGTATATAGTATCTAAGAGAATAACAGAGTTGGAAGGGACCTTGGAGGTCTTGTAGTCCACCCCCTGCTCAGGCAGGAAAGCCTATACCATTTTCAAACAAATGGCTGTCCAGTCTCTTTTTAAAACCTTTCAGTGTTGGAGCTGCCACAACTTCTTGAGGCAAGTTGTTCCATTGATTAATTGTTCTGTCGGGAAATTCCTCCTTAGTTCTTGATTGCTTCTCTCCTTGATGAGTTTCCACCCATTGCTTCTTGCCCTGCCCTCAGGTGCTTTGGAGAATAGTTTGACCTCCTCTTTGTGGCAACCCCTGAGATATTGGAACACTGCTATCGTATTTCCCCTGGTCCTTCTTTTAATTAAATTAGACATACCCAATTCCAGAAACATCTAAAGCTTTAATGTTCATAAACATTTGTTATTAATACCAACTTATTTTTCTGTGTTATCTTTAAAGGTTTAAGTTATTCGAACGTAGTGATAACAATTTTGGTATTATTTAGTGTATGCATCATGGAATCAATGATATGCAACATGAATAAAATAATAAATAAATAAATAAATAAATTTATTTCTATACCGCCCTTCTCCCGAAGGACTCAGGGCGGTGTACAGCCTATTAAAAAACACAAAGACAAACATCAGTTAAAAATAATTAAAATTATTTCATAATTCGGCTGAAATTTAAAACCCCAAAAATTTAAAACCATATTTAAAAATCATTAAATTGATAACCCGGCTTGGCGGAACAGCAGGGTCTTGAGGGCACAGCGAAATACACGGAGGTCGGAGATCTTGCGCATTTCCGGGGGCAGTTCATTCCACAGGGCAGGGGCTCCCATAGAGAAGGCCCTCCCCCTGGGTGTCGCCAGCCGACATAACTTGGCAGATGGCACCCTGAGGAGACCCTCTCTATGGGAGCGGACTGGCCGGTGGGAGGCTGTTTGTGGCAGAAGTCGGTCTCGAAGGTACCCGGGTCCTATGCCATGGAGCGCTTTAAAGGTAGGTACACATTGTACCTACAAACACAAATGTAAGCTTATATAAAGCATCAGCATAGACACGTTTTCTGTAAAATTGCTCATTTGTTTGTTTCTTATATTATTATTTTGGTCGGTCGCAGAGTAAGCCAGATGTTTAGTCTGGACTTGGCATTTTTTCGCAACTATCATGTCCTTTGTAAGCTGTTCTGAGTAAAGCTGCCTTTTGCAATTGACTGATGAGGATGTTGTCAATGCCAATGACGTTTATTTTATTTTTTTATTTTTATGATTTTATTTTTAGGATTGTATTTAATTTGCCACCCATCTTGTTTCAAAACGACTCGGGACAGCTTACGCAGCATTCAAATCATAAAATAAATATTTTTTAAAATTATAATCCTCATTATCGTTTAAAAGCAGATGAAAGCTCCAACCCTGAAGAGGCTGGCTTCAGTTGGGATGAATACCTGGAAGAGACAGAATCTACAGCAGCTCCACACTCCTTATTTAAGCACGTAAGCGCATTGCCAGAACGGTAGGGTTTCTAGTCCTCATTGAGATTTTAGAAACGGGGGTCCAGTATCTGACAAACAGCACAATTCTGTTTAAGGTAAAGGTTCCCCTCGCACATATGTGCTAGTCGTTCCCAACTCTAGGGGGCGGTGCTCATCTCCATTTCAAAGCCAAAGAGCCAGCGCTGTCCGAAGACGTCTCCATAGTCGTGTGGCCGGCATGACTAAACGCCAAAGGCGCACGGAATGCTGTTACCTTCCCACCAAAGGTGGTCCCTATTTTCCTACTTGCATTTTTTACATGCTTTCGAACTGCTAGGTTGGCAGAAGCTGGGACAAGTAACGGGAGCTCACCCCGTTACGCAGCATTAGGGATTCGAACCGCTGAACTGCTGACCTTTCGATCGACAAGCTCAGCGTCTTAGCCACTGAGCCACCACGTCCCTTCACAATTCTGTTTACCAGTACTTAAAAGAAATTTCTGTGGAATTCAGGAATCCATGTGCTACCCGATGCGGATTACAATTCCCATTCTCTGATCATTGGCTCCTGGGTATTGATATTTGAAATTGTACAGAGTTTCTAGTCTTGGTTTAAATGGGCAGGAAATGGGAAAAGAAGCAGAGGAGCTCAGTTAAGGACCTAGAAAAAAATAAGCTTAAATTGGCTTGGTAGAAGCCAATTTTTTTCCTGCAACTGCTCAGCTGTGAAATTAAGACAGAGAAAGATAAAGAGACACACATATTCAACTTAAGTCTGCAAATTAGTGAAAAAATGCTTAGCGAAGTTTAGCCTGGGAATCTTTAGTTTGGCCAAACAGAGAGTTGAAAGGCATGTAGCTGGCGTCACGGGGAATTGATCGTGGCGGTTTCTAAAACTCAAACTTCTATTAATAAAAATAGAAGAACATATTTGAACGATAACGAGACCTTATTAGTAGAAAGAAAATGAAGACTCGCGTGGTATTTTTGAACAAATTGGTTACAGCTTTGGTTGTTCGCAATCCTGACAAGTCTTCATCTGTTTTTATTTTTTTTTAAAAAAGCTTTGTAAATGTATTTTCTCTTACTGATTACAGTAAAACTTTAAAATAGATGAAAACGGTGCAGCCGTGGTAATTCAGTAAAGGTTTACACAATGGTGACTAGAATAAACTAATTATTCTGTCTTTATAACCACTGGAAAAGAAGAGTGAAAGAAAAAAAAATAGAAAGGAACAACAGTAGATATACACATAATAGCTTCCCTTGCATGTATGTCTGTGTGTGGTTTCAATAAAGGATAACTATTTCATTGTAATGATCTTTATGTAATCTACATCTGTACAGCAGTCCTGGATTTACAATCACAGTTGGATCCCAAATTTCCGTTGCTAGATTGTTAAGTGAATTTTTTCCCATTTTGTGACTTTTTTTTTTTTTTGCCGCAGTTGCTAAGTGAACCACTACAGTTGTTAAATTAATCACACGGTCCTTAAATGAATCTGACTTTACCAGCTGCTTCAAATCTGGCTTTGAAATTAATAATGGCACCATAACGAAAATTATGACTGTTTATCACACAAGCTGGCATCTATTTATGACAGTTGCAGGTCACGCGATAATCTTTTGAGACCTTCTGACAAGCAAAGTCAACAGGGAAGCCAGATTCGCTTAACAACCGTGCTACTCACTCAACAACTGCAGTGACTCGCTTAACAACTGTGGCGAGAAAGGTCATAACAGGAGGCAAAACTCACTTATGAACCGTCTTGCTTAGCAACAGAGATGTTGAGCTCAGTAGCAACTACATACAAGGAAAACCTGTATAAAATGTTCTACAGGTGGCATTTGCCACTGGCAAAGCTAGCAAAGAGGTTTAAAAACATGTCCACCAAATGCTGGAAATGCAATCAGATACCAGGAACTTATTATCATATGTGGTGGTGGTGGTGGTGCAAAAAAAATTTGGACGGAAATACATATATGGTTAGAAAAAATGATAAAACAACATACTGTATAGATTTAAAGCCAGAAATATTTTTGTTAGGTATTTTGCCAGAAAAATACAACAAAGGGAACATGTATTTAATTTTACACATTTTGACGGCAGCAAGAATTTGTATTTGCGCAACATTGGAAAAATGAGGCAACTCCTTCAGATGAAAATATATAAAAAAAAATATTAGAGTGTGCAGAAATGGATAGGTTAACATTAAAGATAAAGGACAAAGAAGACAGAGAATATTTTTTTGTTGGGATTTGCTTTATCAATGGTTAGATAATAAGAATAGAAATTAGAAGTGGAAAGAATGTTATTATATATAAGTAAAGAATATTATTATTATTATTATTATTATTATTATTATTATTATTATTATTATTATTATTTTCATGTAAAATGACCCAGACAATACACTGTTTATTGAATATTGTATATTAAAGAAAATGTATAAATAAAAATTAAAAGAAAAATAAATGTTGAGCTCAGTCGGGGTTGTAAATCAAGGACCACCTGTATGGCTTTGGAATGTAGTTACTCAGATTAGCTTAATCCATACTACAGATTGCTGACCCTTCTCCTCCCTTTGCTACCTTCCAAAATGACATTTACCCCTATGTTTCCATTCTCCAGGTGGAAATCAGCCTTCAAAGCAGTTTGCAGCCTGGTATGAAACTCGAAGTGGCCAACAAGCACAACGCGGACGCTTACTGGGTGGCTACTACCATCACCACATGTGGCCAGCTGCTGTTGCTGCGTTACTGTGGTTACGAAGATGACCGCCGCGCTGACTTCTGGTGTGATGTGATGACCGCCGACCTCCACCCTGTGGGCTGGTGCACGCAGAACGGGAAAGTGTTGATGCCCCCGGACGGTGAGTCCGAAGCTGTGTTGCGGGTCTCAGTTTGTGTGAGGCACCTCCCGTATGGAGGTGGTGCCCTCCCTTTGATGCAGTTGCAGAAATGTTTGGCAGAGCTGGGTGTGTTTACAAGGCTTGGCTTGACAAGGGAGTGTAGGTCTCTGAAGATCTGTGGAGCAGAGGTGAAATGCTCCTGGTTTGGATCGGATCGCCTAATCCGGTAGTGATGGCGGCAGGTGGTTCGGAGAACTGGTAGCAAAAATCCCTGTCCCCCCCCCCATGCCCAGCTGAGCCGCGCGATCATCAGAAGCTTTATTTTTTTTACTTTTAAAAGCATTTTTTCTTCGGGCAAAAAAATGCTTTTAAAAGTAAAAAAAATAAAGCCTCTGATGATCGCGCGGCTCAGCTGGGATCGTCAGAGGCTTTTAACAGCTTTTTTTCCACTTTTAAAAGGCTCTGACAATCCCAGCTGAGCTGCACGATCATCAGAGACTTTTTTTTTACTTTTAAAAGCATTTTTTCGGCTGAAGAGGTTGTAAAAAAATGTTTTTAAAAGCCTCTGGTGATCAGGCAACTCAACTGGGATCGTCAGAGGCTTTTAAAAGCATTTTTTCTACAACCTCTTCAGCCGAAGATTCATCAGAGGCTTTTAAAAGCATTTTTTCGGCTGAAGAGGTTGTATAAAAAGTGCTTTTAAAAGCCTCTGACGATCCCAGCTGAGCCACACAATCATCAGAGGCTTTTTTTTTACTTTTAAAAGCATTTTTTTGCCCAAAGGAAAATGCTTTCAAAAGTAAAAAAAAAAAGCCTCTGATGATCTCACGGTTCTGCTGGGCATGGGGGGGAGGGGCAGGGATTTTTGCTACCGGTTCTCCGAACCACCCGCCGTCATCGCTACCGGATCAGGTGATCCAGTCTGAACCAGGAGCATTTCACCCCTGCATTACACACCAGAAACCGGAGGACCAAGTGGCCAGTGCGCATGTGCATGCCGGTAACCAGAAGAGCAGCTACCCGGTGCACACATGCTCACCAGGCGGTGGCTGTTTTGGTTTCCGGCATGCGCACGCTTCCATTTCGGCACTCGGTGCTGAAAAGGTTCGCCAACACTGGTGTAGTTTTTCCTGCTTTGTGCAGGGGTGTTGGATTAGAAGACCTCCAAATGTCAGGGTTCCAAGTAACACCCCCAATGAAAGAAGACTCGAAGTCCCTCAAAATTCCATGTCATATTGGCACATCTGGGGAAACCCAAATCTGAAAAACTTCCAGGTTTTCCCCACCCAAAAGAAAATCCAAGTCCCTGCTCCAGCACCCACATGTCCATCACATGGTCCAATCAATGCACCATCCCAACTGGAGATGCCTCCCCGTCACACACCTCCAAGTGCAGGGCAGGATGTCCTTGACTCTCAGAGAAAAGACTGTTATTATGGCTACATATCTCCCAACGCCATACAATCCCCCCTCCCAGTTTCCCACAGCGCAGATCCAAAGTAAAAGATTGCCTCCAGGGCTGACACCAAGATCCCTTCCAACTCTGTTTATTCTCTTCTCTTCTCTTCTCTTCTCTTCTCTTCTCTTCTCTTCTCTTCTCTTCTCTTCTCTTCCCTTCCCTTCCCTTCCCTTCCCTTCCCTTCCCTTCCCTTCCTTGTCTTGTCAAATATTCTTCTTTTGATCCCAGAAAAAAATTCCTTTTTCAGAGTTTTTCTGCAGGCCTGCTGGCCCCCAATTATTCTTGTAGTTTTTTAACATCTGTCTGAACATGTGTCTATTGGCACCGCTCAAGGCGGACTGTATTTTTCCCTTCCTGGAAACATATCTAACCCAGACCAATAAATAAATAAATGAATATTGTCCCTTTGCCAGGAACGTGGCTACCTACATTAGGAGGAATGCCACAAAGGAGGAAGCCGATCGTACAGAACCTTCCGTTTGTCTGTGGGATTCATTTATTAAGTTTCTAGTCCTGATGATGGAGAGCTTTGGAATTCTGGGTGTTGTAGCCAGACATATCTAGAATCCACTGACGAGGGAAGACTTTTTAAGTTTAAAAATAGTCAAGATTTCTCACTGTTCTATCCAGGCAATATAAAAGTACATCTTTTTTACCTCAGTCCATTCATTTCCATCTTTTATTTTGTTTCCACCCCGTTGTGTTTTATTAGACTTGCATCTCCCATTTGAAACGTGTGGTTTTTACCTCATGATACCAAGTTGTAGACCTGCCTGAGTTTTCCATATGAAATGTTCGGCAGATCTAAAGCTCCATTTTTATTTTATTTTATTTGGAGAAAATCTCCCGGTATCCTAGCAACTTCCAAATAACCTGTGGATGAAGCAAACACTGGCAAGAAAATGTACAATTGGCTTCAGGCGGTAAGAAGCAAGCTAATGGCCCATAACTACTTCTAAATAATATTTTGAGTGCGCTGAAATGCCAGAGGTGAAATTTATGGAAGATTTAATGAGTACCAATTTTGTGCTAATACAGGGGTTTTTCAGTGACATGCAAGTTAGTTAAAAAAGAGAAAGAGCTAAGAGGTTCTGTTAATGGGCTTAAATGCAGCTAATTTTATCAATTTCTCCACGCAACTTTGAGAGTTGGTGTGGTGGCCTTTGGGCTCTGTGTGTGTGTTTTGCATTTTGAGCTGAGTCCCTTTTTCTGTTTTCTATGGCTGCTGTTACAGTTAAACTATTGAGTTGTGTTTGGCTTGTGTAATTGGATGAAAACTGCCTCTTTCTCCACCCTCCCCTTGGCGAATGGAGAGATTTATTCTGCAATCCACTGGGTTAAGGAAATCGATTGGATTATGTTGGGATGAAGCTGGAGAAATGGCAGTTTTGACAGAGCAACTAAGAAGGGTATTTAGAAGATAC
Organism: Pituophis catenifer annectens; assembly: GCF_029215685.1. Taxonomy (NCBI): domain Eukaryota; kingdom Metazoa; phylum Chordata; class Lepidosauria; order Squamata; family Colubridae; genus Pituophis; species Pituophis catenifer. The sequence continues at coordinate 86,218,738 of NW_027256887.1, forward strand.
CCCAAAGATTGGGGCTGTGAGCTTCCTCGTAGAAAACGTTGCAATGCCCAGGTGCCAAAACAGAGGTCGTAAAAGGAGGGAGGGAGGGAAGAAGGAAGGAAGGAAAAAAAGCAGGGAAGGAAGGAAGGAAGGAAGGAAGGAAAATAGACAGAAGGAAGAGGGAAGGAAGGAAGGAAAAAAGGCAGGGAAGGAAGATGGAGGGAGGGAGAGAAGGAAGAGAGAAGGAAGGAAGAAAAAAGGCAGAGAAGGAAGGAAGAGGGAAGGAAGGAAAAAAGGCAGGGAAGGAAGATGGAGGGAGGGAGAGAAGGAAGGAAGGAAAAAAGGCAGAAGAGGAAGAGAAGGAAGGAAGGAAAAAAGGCAGAGAAGGAAGGAAGAAGGAAGGAAGGAAAAAAGGCAGGGAAGGAAGATGGAGGGATGGAGAGAAGTAAAGAAGGAAAAAAGGTAGAGAAGAGGAAGGGAAGGAAGGAAAAAAGGCAGGGAAAGAAGGAAGGAAAAAAGGCAGGGAAGGAAGATGGAGAGAGGGAGAGAAGGTAGAAAGGAAAAAAAGGCAGAAGGAAGTGGGAAGGAAGGAAAAAGGCAGGGAAGATGGAGGGAGGGAGAGAAGGAAGGAAGGAAAAAGCACAGAAGGAAGAAGGAAGGAAGGAAGAAAAAAGAGAAGGAAGGAAGAGGGAGGGTGGGAAGGAAGGAAAAAAGGCAGAGAAGGAAGGAAGACGGAGGGAGGGAGAGAAGGAAGGAAGAAGGAAGGAAGGGAGAAAAAACAGAAGGAAGGAAGAGGGAGGAAGGGTAGGAAAGAAGGAAAAAAGGCAGAGAAGGAAGGAAGATGGGGGAAGGAAGGAAGAAAAAAAGGCAGAGAAGGGATGAAGAGGGAGGGTGGGAAGGAAGGAAGGCCTTAGCATAATACAGTATATGAGAAACTTGACTTAGCAGTAGTATACTTGAAAAAGAAGACTCTGGATGTCCCAGTACATCATAAATTGAAAATTAACCAACACTTCACAAGTCATCGCGGTAGCATTGTTCAAAATGCAAACACTATTTGTGGATATAATAACAGATTCCCAGAATCCAGATTATGAGAAGTCATTGCCTCGAATCTGTTTCGGAAGGGACAGGCCCCAAAACCAAGAATGACACGTTGTGATTCTTCCCGAGCTCGGCCCTTTACTGTTATCACACCTGCAAACAAAATCTTGCCAAATTGAAAGACTCTACGATCTGCATCTCCAATGTACTCTGGGAACTGTTAGGGAGAGACTGTCCTCACCCGCTTTCTCTCACACATAATATCTAAGCTGAGTTGCCTCTTCCTCCTCTGGGATGCAGCCCCTCCCTCCTGGGGATCTCCTTACATTCAATTACCGTATTTTTCAGAGTATAACACACTCCGGAATATAAGACGCACCTTAAATTTTTGGGGAGGAAAATAGGGAAAAAATTATTTCTGCCTACCAGGTATTGGTACCTGGTACCAAGAGCCTTGGTAGTACAAGGGTTTAAGGCATCCTGTTATTAAAGCTGCTTAAGACCAGCTGCCTGCAATTACTGCAGGGTTCGAATCTCGCCAAGGCTCAAGGTTGACTCAGCCTTCCATCCTTTCTAAGGTAGGTGAAATGAGGACCCAGTTTGTGGGGGCAATAAGCTGACTTTGTATAAATATACAAAAGGATGAAGGCTATTGCTGAGCACATTGTAAGCCGCCCTGAGTCTTCGGAGAAGGGCGGCATATAAATCAAATTAAAAAAAAAAAAAAAAAAATTCATCTGGCTAGCATCCTTAGCCTGGTCAGCTTCAGCACATCAGTTTGCTGGTTATGAGCATGCACAAAAAGCATATTGCTGCCGATCACCACCTGAAAACGTGATGCGCAGAGGCCAAAAATGGAGCAGGTGGAGGCCAAAAACACGATGCGCGGAGGCGGCGATTGGCGGCAATGTGCTTTGGTGATCCCCGCAGCCTTGAACAGCTCTCAAACGGAGCATTTGGAGGCTGAAAATGCGAGGCGCTGAGCCCAAAAACACAAGCCACTATCAGTGGCAATCTCTGCAGCCAAGATGAGGATGCGCGGAGGCCGAAGGGTGGGGGCTGGCGGGTGGGTGGGGCTACATTCGGAGTATAAGGCGCACCCAAATTTTTCAGCCTCTTTTAGTGGGGGAAAAAGTGCGTCTTATGCTCTGAAAAATACAGCACATAAAGAAAGAGATTAGTGATCATGTCCTTCAAGTAATCCCATCTTCCTCTTCTATTTTTAAGCTATCAAAGAGAAATACTCGGACTGGACGGAGTTCCTCATACGTGATTTGACGGGCTCACGAACGGTGCCTGCAAATTTACTAGAAGGCGTAGGTATTGACTTAATTTCTGTTGTCAAGGGCTGCTGTGTTTTATGGTGCTCTTTACTGTAGCTCTGCCACCCAGCAGAAAATAAGGGACGGGATAGGGGTAGTCCTCGACTTACAACAGTTCATTTAATGACCGTTTGGAGTTACACCGGCGCTGAAAAAAAGTGGCTTATGACCCTTTTTCAGACTTAACAACCATGGCAACATCCTTACCGTCACGGGATCAAAATTCTGACAACTCGGCAACTGGTTCATATTTACGACGGTCGCAGTGTCCCGGGGTCACGCGATCTCCTTTTGCGACCTTCTGACAAGCACAAGTCATGTTCCGTGAAGTTTAAAATAAGGCGTTTTGCTTCTGTTCAAACAGCCCCTGCGAGGGAAAAACGCTGTAGACCTCATTACCCTGGACTCCTTAATAGAGCTACAGGATGGCCAGAGTCCCTTTCAGTTCTGGATAGTGAGCGTGGTTGAGAATGTCGGCGGAAGATTGCGCCTTCGCTATGCAGGATTGGAGGAAACTGACTCTTACGACCTGTGGCTGTTTTACTTGGATTGTAGACTTCGACCGGTGGGATGGTGTCAAGAGAATAAATACCAGCTGGAACCACCTGCAGGTACCAGAAATTACTATCTATTCACTTATCATTTGTCCATGTATCCATCCATCCATCTATCCAACTAACCAATTATTCCACTATCCATCCATGAATAAATCCATGCATCCATCCTCCCATCCATTCATCCATCCATGAATAAATCCATCCATTCATCCACGAACCCCTTCATCTCATCCATCTAGCCAACCATCCATCAACCCATCTAACCAACATGCATCCATACTTCCATCCATTGATCCATCCATCTAACCAACCGTTCAACCATCCATCCATGCATAAATCCATTCATCCATCCATCCATGAACCCCTCCATCTATCCATCCATCCATCCACCCATCCACCTAACCAACATGCATCCATCCACCCATGCATAAATCCATGTATCCTTCCGTCCATCCATTCATCCATCCATGCATAAATCCATGCATCCATCCACCCTTCCGTCCATCCATGCATAAATCCATTCATCCTTCCATCCATCCATCCATGAACCCCTCCATCCATCCATGCATAAATCCATGCATCCATCCATCCTTCCGTCCATCCATTCATCCATCCATGCATAAATCCATCCATCTATCCATGAACCCCTCCATCCACCCATCCATCTAACCAACATGCATCCATCCTTTCACCCATGCATAAATCCATGCGTAAATGCACCAACATGCATCCATACTTCCAACCAACCAACCATCCATCTATCCATCCATCCATCCATCCATCCATCCATCCATCCATCCATCCAAGGTGTTAATGTCATTTGGTTCATCTTGAGAAAAGCTAAACAAAGTCAGAAGTGGGTAGTCTTTGGACAGGAGGCCAGGGAAATCTCAGGCTAAATTGGGAATGCAAAAGCACACACACACACACACACACACACACACACACACACACACACACATATATATATCACCCTACCCTAGAAAAAGGCTACTGTTGCAAATAAAACCAACTTGATGTGTCTCAAAGTCAACAGGAGCCACCTTAGCTCAAAGCAATCTTCATTTAAGGCAAAAAAACATCTAGACATCCTTGGCTGATCTTGAAAAGCTAAGCAGGATTAAATTTAGCGGGCTATGTGTAGAAGTAAGCACCCCCCTAGGGCTATAATTTTCCTGGGAGAAACAGATGAATATCTCTGCGCGATCATCAATCTTCTTTTGAAACTTTTAATAAAGTCTTACTTAAAATAATAATCATAAAGAGATGAACTTGATTCAAGGGAGCCTTTACTTCCCCTAATCCTATTTTAAGCAGCTGTTTTATGTCTTAACAATATGGATTTTAAAGTGTGGCGACTTTGCTTTGTCAAGATTCCTTTTTGCCTGTTTTTGACATCAGGTGAGGCTGGCTGGCTGGCTGGCTGGATAATTCCGGGAGTTGAAGTCCACAGTTTTTAAAATTACCAGAGGTTGAGAAAACACTGCTTTGAAACCAACCAGAATATTTGTTGTTGTTAGTTGCAAAGTCGTGTCCGACCCATCACGACCCCATGGACAACGTACCTCCAGGCCTTCCTGTCCTCTACCATCCTCTGGAGTCCATTTAAGCTCACGCCGACTGCTTTGGTGACTCCATCCAGCCACCTCGTTCTCTGCCGTCCCCTTCTTCTTTTGCCCTCCATCATTCCCAGCATTAGGCTCTTCTCCAGGGAGTCCTTCCTTCTCATTAGGTGGCCAAAGGATTTGAGTTTCCTCTTCAGGATCTGGCCTTCTAAAGAGCAGTCAGGGTTGATCTCCTCTAGGACTGACAGGTTGGATGGCCTTGCAGTCCAAGGGGACTCACAGGAGTCTTCTCCAGCACCAGAGTTCAAAATGAGCTGCATTGGAGCTGCTGCAAAAAGACCATCATGATACAATAAAAGCTCGTTTAGGGCAAAGTGCCAGAGCATCTGAGCTTTTTGTCTTCATTAACAATTAAATTAACTTTCTCTTCCTCTATAGAGATGAGCTAGGCTTCCTCAATTCAAATAACCCTTTTCACTTTCCCATCGTGGTTCTTTCTGGACGTGGCATGGAGGACGGACGTCCTAAACAGAGCGAACGAGAACAGCTAGGAGGAAAAATATATCTAAATTTACTTTTCTCTGTGAAAAGAGTTCGTTTTGCTTAAAATACTACAAGGAATCCTCAACTTAAACTTCACAGACTTGGTTCAGTTCAAAGGACACTTTATAGCCAGACGTTTATGAAAAGTTGCAAATATAAAGGTTTAATACTCAACTTACAACAGTTCACTTAATGACCATTCGATGAGTGGTGCGGTGACCTAGAGGCGGAGCTCTCGCCTCACAATCAGGAGGCTGTGAGTTTGATCCTAGGTAGAGGCAGATAGTTCTCTCTCTGGGCACAATGAGAATATATCTGCTGAACAAAACTCTGCATTGGAGACAGGAAAGGCATCCGGCCAGTAAACACTCAGCTTCATTCTCAGTTGCCCAGACTCCACCCTGCAAGGGATTATGGGATCATTAAAAGAAGATGTTTTAGTGACCATTTGAAGATATGCCAGCACTGAGAAAAGTGACTTATGACCGTTTTTCACATTTATGACCGTTGCAGCATTCTCCCGTGGTCACGTGATCAAAATTCAGATGCTCAGCAACTCACTCATACTTATGATGATTGTAATGTCCCGGGGATCATGGGATCACCTTTTGCAACCTTCTGACAAGCAAGGTTTGAGGAAGCCAGATTCAATTAACAACCAAATTAACAACTGCAGTGATATGCTTCACACAACGCTGGCAAGGAAGGCCATATAATGGGGCAAAACTCACTTAACAGGTGTCTCACTTAGCAACAGATTTTGGGCTCAGTTGTGGTCATTAAGTCGAGGATTACCCGTATGCAGGATCATTAAATGTATCCAACTGGTTTAATCAGCCAGCGGGAATTCCCGGTGTGTTTTTTTACTGCAGAAATCTCTTTGCTGAAGACTGCGTCTGAATGGCGGACAGTCCTAAACACGACTCTGACCAAGGCAGAAAAACGTTCCCTTCCCATGGAAGTGTTTAAGGTAAACCTTAGTAAACCCTGATTTCTTCTGAATAAACCATTATTTCTTCTTTGAACCATTTGACTCGCTGCCCTACCATCCTTCTTTTTTTTAGATTTGAATCAAGCAAGGGGGAATTTAGCATCGGGAACGGTAGATATTCCTTTTTAAAGCTTTCTTTTAATCTCTCTCTTTCTTCCTCTCTCTTCCTCCCTCTTTTTCTCTTTCTCTCTCTCTTACATCCACAAACACGTACAGAGGGTCCAACCTTGGCACCTTTAAGACTTGTGGACTTCAACTCCCAGAATTCCCAGCCAGCATGGGAGTTGAAGTCCAGTTGAATCCTGGGAGTTGAAGTCCAGTTGAATCCTGGGAGTTGAAGTCCACAGGTCTTAAAAGTGCCAAGGTTGGACAGTTCTGCTCTAATTAATATTGAGTATTTAATCAGTTCAGTAAATGAACAGTAGTCTATATATCAGTGGTGGGATTCAAATAATTCAACAAACGGTTCTCTGCCCTAATAACCGGCTGGATGGACGTGGCCAAGGGGTGTGACTCTGCCTCCTACACCCCCCTGGGAGCAAAAATGGGCCGTGGGGGGGCACGCCCCCCCTCGCGCCCTGTTTTGGGCCTAGTAGGCCTCCCTGCAGCCTTCCGGGAGCAAAAACGGCACCGGGGGGGGGGCACCACAGCTCATGAGTCATGAATTAATTAGGGCATCTTTTGGAAATTTCACACCCTCCTGCACCCGTTTTGGGCCTAGTAGGCCTCCCTGCAGCCTCCCGGGAGCAAAAACGGCGGCCGGGGGGGGGCACCACATCCCTCCCGCAGCCATTTTGTGCCTAGGAGGCCACCCTGCATTTACCTGGGAGCCAAAATGGGGTGCATGGAGACTCCTGGGAGGGACGGAGCCAGCCAGCAATTTAACTACCGGTTCACTTGAACCGGCCCGAACCGGCTGAATCCCACCACTGTTTATATTGTTTGCACGTGCAGGATAGGGATGAATGTCCTATGCCTTTTCCTACCTGACAGTTCCCTAAGGTTGCATCTCTTCCCCATCATCTCATCTGGGCTTCCTCATGTACCAATACATGCAGGAACCGTAGGAAAAATGGAGCAAAATGCTAATAAATGAAGCTTAGCGTTGATAGTCCTCGAGTTACAACCGTTTGTTCAGTGACCCTCCGAAGTTGCAACTTACGACCGGTTTTCACATGACCGTTGCAGCATCTCCCATGGTTACGTGATCAAAGCTCGGATGCTTGGAAGCTGACATGTATTTAGGAAGGTTGCAGCTTCCCAGGGCCACATGATCGCCACTTCCCAGTCTTGCTTCCGAACGAGGGGAAACCAGATTCACTTAGTGACCAAAAAAGATTGATTTAACCACCGTGACGATTCCCCTAACTCAGGGGTCAGCAACCCGTGGCTCTGGAGCCGCATGTGGCTCTTTCATCCCTCTGCTGCGTCTCCCTGTCACCGGTTGGCTCCACAATTGATAGGGCTTTTGGTTAGGACAGGCAGAGGAAAAAGGATGCCACTCTAGGAAGAGACTCTATGGTGGGGGAACAGGACTTCCGGTCGGCTCCAGAATTGAATGGGGGACTTCCGGTGGTTCTTTGAGTATTTAAGGTTGCTGGCCCCTGCCCTAACCGATGTGGCAAGTAAAGTCGTAAAATAGGACAAAACTCTCTTCACCCCTGTCTTGCTTAGCAGTGGAAATTTTGTGCTCCATGGCGGTCGTAAATCGAGGACCACCTGAGTAGGCTGTCCCTAGCAGGATGGACCAAAGTCTCAGCCGGGATGCCAAGTTCACCGCTTGTTTTTCCCAGGATCATGCCGATTTGAGGAACCACTCGTTCACGGCGGGGATGAAATTGGAAGCAGTGGATCCGCGAGAACCAGCCACGATTTGCCCGGCTACCATAACTAAGGTGAGGAATCCAAAATGGGATTGAGAATTAAAGCCAGATCGTCCACAGCCAAGGGAAAGCATGAGGGTTTGAGGTCTACCAGGGATGCTCCAGAGCAGAGGTCCCCAACCTTTCGGACCTCAAGGACCACTAAATTCATAATTTTAAATCCCGCGGACCACTAATATGACCTGCCTAATGACCGGCTGGGTGGGCGTGGCTACGTGGTCATGTGACTGGGCTGGTGTGCCCAATTCGATAGCCAACTCGATGTCACTCACATCGAAGGGCGCTTTGCCGGCCTCTACTCACTCCTCTCCTGCCAGCCACTCCTCGCCTCTCCGCCCGGGCTCCTTAGGCCCCAACAGGAAGCAGTTGTTGGAGCTAAGCAGCCGCCACGAGAAAGAGTTGGCAAAACAGCTCAGTTCAAATTGGATCTGACCGAGAAGGAGACTCAGCAGAAGCACCTCACTGAGGACTAGGAGCATAGGCTTTCCAAGCAGAGGGAAGACCTGCGGGAGTGCAAGGCCAGGTACTGGCACCTGGAGGCTCAGCGGGCAGAGATGGTCAGCCAGTTCCAGGCCACGATGCAGTCCCACTGGAACGAGGCCCTCCGGCTCTTTGCCACCAGTGGCACTTCCCTCCAGCCTTCTCCCAAAGCCCCTCAACCAGGAGGCTGAAGCAGACCCCAAGTCGGAATTTCTGCCCCCCTCCGACCCACACAAAAAGACCCCAAAGGGGGAGACTCTCTGCAGCAACACAAACGTTCATTGTACATATCCGGCCCAGGGGGCATAGTTTGAGGACCCCTGATTTTGTGCAATATTTTTAAAAAATGCAAATAATTTTTCTGCAGACCACCAAAATTTTCTCATGGACCACCAGTTGGTGACCGCTGCTCCAGAGGCAACATAGATTTGTTCCATCCATCCATCCATGATTTGACCTTTTGTTGTGACCCCTGCTCTGAGTTTACCTCTAGAGACCTTAAAAGTGTCTCTTGAGTAGCATGGTGGAGTTTGGAGGAAATTCTGGAAATTTTCCTTTCTCATGCAACCTCAATGCAGGCAGTCCTCGACTTACAACGGTTCATATAACGACCGTCTGACGTTACAACAGCACTGAAAAAAGGCACTCGTGGCCATTTTTCACCCTTACGACCGTTGCAGCTTACCTGATCAAAATTTGTGCATTTGGCAACTTGACTCATGTTTATGACTTTTACAGACGGTTGCCTTGGTTACGTGACTGCGAATTGCAATGTTTTTTGTCACTGGCCAAAAATACTCATAGGAATACATTAATTCATTTAACAACCTCCGTATTCACTGCAGCGTTTGCTTAACGACTACCACAAAAAAAAGGGTCGTAAAATAGGGTCCGGAAATGGGAGGGCCTCGACTTATGACAGTCATGACTTAAGATGGAAATTCCAGGCTCCATTATGTCTTATGAATTAAATCTGCCTGGGTGGCTTTGGGCCAATTACTGTCTCTCAGCCCAACCCACCTCACAGGGTTGTTGAGGGAAAAATAGGAGAAGGAAGGGTTGTGTTGTGTTCACTGCCTGGAGATTTATAAAATAATAATAATACAGATAGGATATAAATAAATAGAGATGAGAGTCAGTTTGGTCTAGTGGTTAAGGCACCAGTTTAGAAAGCAGGAGTCCGTGAGTTCATGTCCCGCCCTCACCATAAACCAGCTGGGTGACTAAGCCAATCTCCAGGAGACTGTGAGTTCTAGTCCCGCCTTAGGTACGAAAGCCGGCTAGATGACTTTGGGCCAATCACCAGGAGGCTGTGAGTTCTAGTCCTGCCTTAGGCACAAAAGGCAGCTGGGTGACTTTGGGCCAATCACCAGGAGGCTGTGAGTTCTAGTCCCGCCTTAGGTACGAAAGCCGGCTAGTTGACTTTGGGCCAATCTCCAGGAGACTGTGAGTTCTAGTCCCGCTTTAGGCACGAAAGGCAGCTGGGTGACTTTGGGCCAATCACTAGGAGGCTGTGAGTTCTAGTCCTGCCTTAGGCACAAAAGGCAGCTGGGTGACTTTGGGCCAATCACCAGGAGACTGTGAGTTCTAGTCCCGCTTTAGGCACGAAAGGCAGCTGGGTGACTTTGGGCCAATCACTAGGAGGCTGTGAGTTCTAGTCCTGCCTTAGGCACAAAAGGCAGCTGGGTGACTTTGGGCCAATCACCAGGAGACTGTGAGTTCTAGTCCCGCCTTAGGTACGAAAGCCGGCTAGTTGACTTTGGGCCAATCTCCAGGAGGTTGTGAGTTCTAGTCCTGCCTTAGGCAGGAAAGGCAGCTGGGTGACTTTGGGCCAATCACCAGGAGACTGTGAGTTCTAGTCCCGCCTTAGGCACGAAAGGCAGCTGAGTGACTTTGGGCCAATCTCCAGGAGGCTGTGAGTTCTAGTCCTGCCTTAGGGGAAAAAAAGCAGCTGGGTGACTTTGGGCCAATCCTTCTCCCTCAGCCCAACCCACCTCACAAGGTGGTTGTTGTGAGGAAAATAGAAGAAGGAAAATACGTTGGATACAGTTTCAGCCTTGAATTATTTGCAAAAATAATAAAAGAGGGCTACAAATAAATAAATAAATAAGCAAACAAACAAACTTCTCCACTTGCTTCCCTATAGGTTTTCAACCACCATTTCGTGGAAGTCACTCTGGACGATCTCCGTCCCGAACCATGCAACACGTCGATGCTTTGCCACGCCGATTCCTTGGGCCTCCTGCCAGTGCAGTGGTGCCTTAAAAATGGAGTCCATCTCACCCCTCCCAAAGGTTTGTCTCGGCATTGCAGAATGGTGCCTGGATTTGGGTGGTTTGCATAATCAGTGGAACGACTTGCCACCAGAAATTGTGGAGGCTTTTAAGAAGAGATTGAATGACCATTTATCCGGAATGGTATGTAGGGCCGGAGTGTCAAACTCGGTTTCATTGAGGACTGCATCAGGGTTGTGTTTGACCTTGGGCGGGGGAACGGGGTGGGCATGGCCAGCTCGACATCACTCGTTTTGGGGGCACCTCTGGTGGTGGCCAAGTGCTAAGGCAGGACTTCCCTCAGACCCTCCCTCCTTCTCATTATAATCTTCCTTCCTTCCTTCCTTCCTTCCTTCCTTCCTTCCTTCCTTCCTTCCTTCCTTCCTTCCTTCCTTCCTTCCCTCCTTCCTGTTCTGACCTAAGCTTCCTGAGTCAGTAAAACACACGAGTAGTCCCAAAAACCTGTTTTATTTTAACAGCTGTGAATTCTGTTCATTCACAGATGAGTCCCAAATAGTTGTAAAGAGTTCTTTGGGATAAGGCTGATAAACACTCACCTTTATCTCCTTTGACACGCTGCCAAAGACCTAATTGGCAAAGCCACATGGAGTCCAGAATCAAACAGAGCTTCCGACTTTAAACTGAACAGAATTAACAACGTTGCTTCCTGCAAAGGCCCACGTGCCTTTGCTCCTCTTTTAAGTCTTATGGGAGGGGCCAATCATCTCCAAGCCTTACTCCTGAGTCGTCCCTTTTGTTTTAGCTATTCTTGCCTTCTGGCAGCTCTGCACATGCGCGCACTGGGAACAGGCTCCCCCCGTTCCTCTGCCTCGCTGGAGCCAGCCACGATCCTCCCTGAGTAACTTTGTCCAGGTTTCTTACTTTCTTGAGCTTTATGTATCTCAGAGGGCTGTTATAAAGCTAAAATGGCAGAGGAGTGACAGAGAGACTAGACTAGACTAGACTAGACTAGACTAGACTAGACTAGACTAGACTAGAATAGAATAGAATAGAATAGAATAGAATAGAATAGAATAGAATAGAATAGAATAGAATAGAATAGAATAGAATAGAAGAGTTGGAAGGGACCTTGGAGGTCTTCTAGTCCAACCCCCTGCTCAGGCAGGAAACCTGTACCATTTCACAGTCCTTGGCTTCTTGTCTGCAAAGCTTAATCTTTAGAGAAATATAAAAACCATCGATGTTGCCACATTGGAGCAGCAAACTCCTGATAAGGCTTCTAGCTTCTAAGGGAATTTCTTCTTCTTGTTCCAAGACACGGCTAAAATAGATTAATAATTGGGGAGTGACGTACACATTGCTTTTAATGTACACATTAATGTACGGTTAGAAGAGCTGTTTAGATTCCCTAAGGAGAAAAAAAAAGATGTGTTTTATTTGATGCCAGCCAGCAAATTAATATCCATTAATTTCCTACCATATGAAAGCACTCCGTTGACACTATTTATATTGTCGTCAGCTAGAGTTATAGGCTTCTTTTTCTTTAAGCGTTCACAGCTGTGGGGCGGATTTCTCTCTCTTTGCTTGGAGACTGGCAAATTTCTGCATTGGTGTTGTGTACTTGTACGGGGCACCTTGCTTTTTGCTGCGCGCTTCATTCCAATGAGTGCAATTTCCGAAGCGATTAAATATTTAATATGTGAAAGCAGGGGATGCATAGGCCCAAATTGGAGGCAGGCCATGCAGAAATTCAAGAGGGAGATTTCAATTCAGTGGGCGAGGAAACAGACTGTGAAGGAGACACGTCCCTTTCCCCACCCAAAATGGACAAATTTGTCTGCTTTGCAGTACACAGAATATATAAACCCTCAGCAAACAATGAAGAACGTGTGATGCTTTTACAGTTTTTTTGTCTGGTCAAGGCTGAGCCTTTTCTGACCTAAGCTTCCTTAGAAAGTGTAAAGCACAATCTTAGTCCCGTAAAACCTCTTTTATTTATACGACTGCAAATTATTTCATTTACAGTCCGCAAGGCTTAATAAACAGTCTTTCAGAGGAAGGTTATCAACACTCACCTATCTCACGTGGAACGCTGCCAGAGAGCTAATTTCCAGACGCAGGGCAAGGCCAAACTTGGCACAGAGTCACAAACAGAAGTTTCCAATCTTGAATCAGTCAGATGAACTAATTGCTTCCTGCAAAAGCGCATGCCCCATTCGCTCTTCTTTTATGTCTTATGGGAGGGGCCAATCATCTCCAAGCCTTACTCCCAAGTCGACCTTGTTTCTTAATTGTTCTTGTTGTCTGGCAGCTCTGCGCATGCACACATTGGGAACAGGCTCTCGCTGTTCTTCTGCCTCGCTGCTGTCAGACTCTGGAGGCTGCACAAAACTATCAGATGGCCTTGGCCCCCTCTCTGCCTCCAATGCAGAGCTCTCCTCTGAGCTTTCCCCAGCCCCCAGGACTGGCCCAAGTTCCTCCCCAACCTCCTCACTGCCTGACCTCTGCTGGCCACCGGTGGGCCACAACAGAGCCATCTTTTTGTGGATAGAGAGTGCCCAGCATTTTCCTAAGAGGTTCCTAAGAGGTGCAGAATTAAAGCATAATTAGGCAGAAGTATAACTCAGAGTGGGTTTGGTCTAGTGGTGAAGGCATCAGGCTAGAACAGGGGTCATCAACCTGCGGCTCTGGAGCTGCATGTGGCTCTTTCACCCCTCTGCTGTGGCTCCCTGTCACTCAAAATATGCGTCACAACTGCCAATGTGCGACACCCGCCGGCACGGGTGAGCTTTTCAACCTCTGGTAGGCCAACCATGGATAAGTCCAAGAAAAGAAAAGTTTCAGAAGAAAACAGAACATTTAATTCAACTACATATGCTAGTTTTGTGGCCGCTCAAGAAATCGTCAGGCACGGGAAGGGTTTTTGTGGCTCCCGGTGTTTTCTTTTCTGTGGGAAACAGGTCCAAATGGCTCTTTGAGTGTTTAAGGTTGCAGACCCCTGGGCTAGAAGCTAGGAGAAGTAAGTTCTAGCTCTGCCTTAGCCATGAAAGCTGGCTGGGTGACTTTGGACCAATCATCATGAGGCAACTGATTGACAGTTAAATAGATCCTCAAAACACAAATAGAAAGAAAGAGAAAACGTACAGTAATAGTTCAACCGATGCAGCTCCCAAAAACTCCAACTAGAATTGAGGGAGATTTCGCCTTGATTTACATTTTTATTGATGCTGCTTAACATCGCATTCAGCATTTTTGCCGCCACAGTACAGTGCTGGCTGCCATCCACCAACCCATTGCAAACAACAGCAACAACAACAATCATATGGGTTGGGTGATGTTTAAAAGCTTCTGGATTATGTATATTGGCACAGCTCATCCGATTCCTGTAAACTCTAGTTAGCGAAGGACTCTAACCAACATTTGAGCTGGCTGAGGTAAATTTTCTCAGATAGTTGTGTTATTCTTGAGGGTGGGGTACCATCGGGCTGTCCACTTCTGTCTTCACCCGAACAAAATGAGAGAAAATAATTTTTTGTTTGTTTCCTGGGATTTCCTGCAGGTTATTCTAATCTGGATTTTGACTGGGCGGATTACCAGAAGCAGTGCGGAGTGGAGGCAGCTCCTGAAGGCTGCTTCAGAAATGTAAGATCTGGTTTTCTTTTCACTGCATCGTGATCTTTCTCATCCTGTGCCCATTGCCGTTAATGATCCTACACCAGTGGTGGGATTCAGCCGGTTCTGTCCGGTTCGAGCAAACAGGTAGCGGCGACTGTGGGAGGCTCCGCCCACCTGCCCGGACATAATGCCGACTGCTGCTCATGGGCAGAGTCGGTGCGTGTGAGCGTAGCCAGCACATGCGCACGCGTGCTTACATTTGTGTACTGGTAGGGAAGGTAAGCGAATCCCACCTCTGTCCTACACCTTCGTTGTATGTATTCTTACCCAAAGAAAAATCACTTTTGTAGAAAGTTAAGGTCAAAGAGGTTGGGGTCACAGCACTCCTTCCTTCCTTCCTTCCTCCCTCCCTCTGTTTCTCCTCTTCCTTCTTCCTCCCTCCCCTATTTCTTTCTTTCTTTACTTCCTCCCTCCCTCTGTTTCTCCTTTTCCTTCCTCCTCCCTCCTCTATTTCTTTCTTTCCTCCCTCCCTCTATTTCTCCTCTTCCTTCCTCCTCCTTCCCCTATTTCTTTCTTTCCTCCCTCCCTCTATTTCTCCTCTTCCTTCCTCCTCCTTCCCCTATTTCTTTCTTTCCTTCCTTCCTTCCTCCTCTATTTCTCCTCTTCCTTCCTCCTCCCTCCCCTATTTCTTTCTTTCCTTCCTTCCTTCCTCCTCTATTTCTCCTCTTCCTTCCTCCTTCCTCCTCTCTTTCTTTCCTTCTTTCCTCCTTTCCTCTATTTCTTCTCTTCCTTCCTCCTCCCTCCCCTATTTCCTCCCTGCCTCCCTTTCTCCTTCTTTCTTTCCTTCCCAGGTCCCAGATGACCGCGCAGGTCCCTTCTAACCCTGTTGTTTTATGTTCTACTTTTGTTTTCTGTTTATCCCATTCAGGCTTCCTGTAACCGAGCTTTTATGAAAAACATGATGCTTGAAGCAGTGAACCCCCAGAATCCGGCCGCAATCTGCGTGGCATCTGTCACTTCCATAAAAGGCCGGCTAATGTGGCTGTCTTTTGAAGGTATGTTACAAAACTGCCTACAAGGCAAATCCTACCCTACTTGACCCCTGCTGACCTCCTGAAACTAACTTTCTTTCTTTCTTTCTTTCTTTCTTTCTTTCTTTCTTTCTTTCTTTCTTTCTTTCTTTCTTTTTCTTTCTTTCTTTCCTTCCTTCCTTCCTTCCTTCCTTCCTTCCTTCCTTCCTTCCTTCCTTCCTTCCTTCATACAGGCATGCATAGCTTCTTTCTGTAAATTTTATTTATTCATTCTCCAATGAGCTCCAATAAACCACTAGATGTATTTATACATTTAATTTTTTATTAAATTTATATACTACCTAACTCCTTGATAAGGCGACTTTTAAACATATATATTCCCTTTTAAACAAAACACTAAGCATGTATTCCCTTTGGAGCAAATTCAAGTTGCTTTTTTAAAAATTCAGCGTTCTGGTTTCTGTGTATTGTGTTAGATGGGTGCTTGTGAAGCCTGACAACTTGGAAGCGGTGTGTACTTCAATTCCTGGAATTCCCCAACCAGCATGCTGATAGGAGGAATTCTGGGAGTTGAAGTCTTCACCTCTTCCGAGTTGCTGGGTTTGAAAAACTGTGATGGCGAACACAGTTTCCGGCCTCTGGAGAGCCTCCGGGGTGGGGAGGTGAGGAAGGCTCGTTTTTCGCTCTCCCCAGGCTCCAGAGCCTTTCTAGGAGCCTGGAGAGGGCGAAAACGGCCTTCCCCACCTCTCTGGAGGCTCTCCAGAGGCCGGAAATGGCCCATTTCCCGACTTCCAGTCCCACCGGAAGTCCTGTGGCTTACCGTGCCATCACATGCCAAAAGTGGGGGGAGTGCAGGGGGGGCACGCGCATGTGCGTGGGGCGGGGCACATGGAATTATGGGTGTGGGCATGTGCGTGCGCGACCCCCCCACGCTCTCCCCACTTTTGGCACTCGATGGCAAAAGGGTTAGCCCTCACTGCTGTAGTAGATCATGCATTCATTCATTCATTCCATTTCTATTGCCACTCAACTCAACCATGTGACTCAGAAATTAATGAAGCACATTTAAAGCTGGAGAAGACGGATTCTTCTCCCCGCGTGTATGCATCTGTGCTTGTTCTTTTCTTTTTGCCACCACACTACTGCTTTTCTGGCGTTTCTAATGCATTCTAATGCATCAATAGGTCTACCTCATGCACCTGCTTCCGAATATATAGTCGATATGGAATCGATGGACATCTTCCCTGTGGGCTGGTGCGAAGCAAATGGTTATAAGCTCTTGGCACCGCATAAATACCCCGGTAGGTACCCGGTAGAGTAAATTTTGATTGCTAAGTTTTGCAATAATCATTCAGTTATTTGGCCTTTTCCAGGACTACGGGTAGTCCTCGGCTTACGACCATAATGGAGCCCCAAATTTCCATTGCTAAACGAGACAGTTGTTAAGTGAATTTTGCCCCATTTTACAACCTTCCTTGCCACAGTCGTTAAGTGAATCCCTAAGGTTGTTAAGTTAGCAATGCGGTTGTTAAGTGAAACTGGCTTCCCCATTGACTTTGCTTGTCAGAAGGTCGTAAAAGGGGACTCCAGGACATTAAGACAGTCATAAATATGAGTCAGTTGCCAAGCGTTTGAATTTTGATCACGTGACCATGGGGATGCTGTAACAGGCGTGTGAAAAACAATCAAAAGTCAAGGGTTGACAACTGTCCCACTTAGCAACAGAAATTTGGAGCTCCATTGTGTCGTAAGTCGAGGACGGGCTGTATTAACCACGCTGGCTGTGTCTTCTAGCAACATCTGGAGCAGTGGTGAAATGCAAATTTTTTTAATACCGGTTCTGTGGGCGTGGCTTGGTAGGCGTGGCAGGGGAAGAATACTGCAAAATCCCCATTCCCACCCCATTGCAGGAGAAGGATACTGCAAAATCTCCATTCCCACCCCATTACAGGGGAAGGATGTTGCAAAATCTCCATTCCCACCCCACTCCATGGGAAGGATACTGCAAAATCTCCATTCTGACCCCATTCCAGGGGAAGGATACTGCAAAATCTCCATTCCCTCCCCACTCCAAGGGAAGGATATTGCAAAAACCCCATTCTGACCCCAATCCAGGAGAAGGATGCTGCAAAATCTCCATTCCCACCCCACTCCAAGGGAAGGATATTGCAAAATCCCCATTCCGACCCCAATCCAGGAGAAGGATACTGCAAAATCTCCATTCCCACCCCACTCCAGGGGAAGGATACTGCAAAATCCCCATTCCCTCCCCACTCCTGGGGGAAGGATATTGCAAAACCTCCATTCCCAACCCACTCTGGGGCCAGCCAGAGGTGGTATTTGCCGGTTCTCCGAACTACTCAAAATTTCCGCTACCGGTTCTCCAGAACCTGTCGGAACCTTCTGGATTTCACCCCTGATCTGGAGGGCCCCATAGAGTTTTGCCCATAAGGGAGGGACTAGAATGGGGGAAATGTCTGTAGAGCAGAATTTTAACATGATTTTTTTAAAAAATAAGACTAAAAAAATAGAGTGTTCAGACAAGCACATCACAATTTGATATTGATGTATGAATGAGCTTATCGGGCAAATTATGGTGAATGGTTTCAAAAAAAAACGAAGCCAAGATGCGGTTGAATTCACAAAGCCAAACCAAGGAATAGTTTAATGCCATGAACTAACCCTTAAAAAGGGAAATGTGGGTTTTTTTCCCCCTGGAGAATGAAAAGGTGGGAAGATTTTGCACCAGCCACATAATCTATAATTCGGTTTTAAGAGATTGGACAGCCATTTATCTAAAATGGTATAAAGTTGGACTCTGAAGTCCCTTCCAACTCTTGTTATTCTATAATTCTGCATTAACGTTCACAGGTTCGATTGAGAAACTGCCCGGTTCCGTTTTGCCGTCGTTTTGTTTCGAGAGCAAATTTGATTTTTAAATCAACAAGGAACCTAATTTGGAGAGCATGATGAAATTAAAAATTACCCCGGGTCTTGATTCCTTCTAATGCAGTCCATGGAATAAGAAACGCCGAAAGCAATCAGGCTTGCAAAATTTAATCCCAGATTATGTTCTTCTGAAACGGAAGAATACGGCTATTGTTTTTAGTTATTTATATTAAGTACAAGATCCCGTAAACTCGCAGTGAGCAAAGAGCTGAAGGGCGCTGTGGGGTCCTTTAGCATAATGCTTTAATGAAGTAGTAACAATTGTTGAAATTTATATCTCGGCACAGATGACTGGAATGTAATAGCAATTTCTTGTAATGAATATCCCGACGGCTGTAATGGTCAAACGGCTAACTTTATTATTAGTGGGTGATTTTGTCCACTTCTGTTCAAAAATGAATGCATTGTCTTCGGAAGGGTTTTCTCTCTTCTAAGACTATGCAGGCAGTCCTCGACTTACAACCTGCCTGTTTAGTGCCTGTTTGAAGTGACAAGCAGCACTGATTAAAGTGATTGATGGCCGTTTTTCCACACTTAACAACTGTTGCAGACTCCCCACAGTCACACGATGAAAATTCAGGCGCTTGGCTGCCGGTTCCCTATTTATGACCGTTTGCTGCATCCCAATCTCTGCCGTTGATAAATCAGTAACCCAGTTGTTAAGTGAATCTGGCTTTTACGATCTTCTAGGACAGTGGTGGCTAATCTTTTTGTTGTCGCGTGCCGAAAGCAACGCGCACGCGCCCCCCACCCCCTCACCCGCGTGACCACTGCGACCCGTTTTGGGCCTAGCAGGCCTCCCTGCAGCCTCCTGGGAGCAAAAACGGGCCACGGGGGGCACGCCTATTAGGCCTCCCTGCACTTATAACCAGTGGTGAAATCTAAAATTTGTTACTACCGGTTCTGTGGGCGTGGCTTGGTGGTGGTGGGGTAATGTGACTGGGTGGGTGTGGCCAATTTTTTTTTTTTACTTTTAAAACCATTTTTTCTACAACCACTTCGGCGAAGAAGTTTATTAAAAAATGCTTTCAAAAGGCTCTGACGATCCCAGCTGAGGTGCCTGATCGGCAGACGCTTTTTTTCTTTTAAAAGCCTCTGCAACTCAGCTTGGATCGTCAGAGGCATTTAAAAGAAAAAAAGGGTTTTTTTCTTTTAAAAGCCTCTGACGATCCCAGCTGAGCCGCGCGATCATCAGAGGCTTTATTTTTTATTTTTAAAAGCATTTTTTCGGCCGAAGAAAAAATGCTTTTAAAAGTTAAAAAAAAAGCCTCTGATGATTGTGCGGCTCAGCTGGGCATGGGGGGGGGAGCAGGGATTTTTGCTACCGGTTCTCCGAACCACCCACCTCCATCGCTACCGGATCGGGTGATCCGGTCCGAACCGGGAGCATTTCACTCCTGCTTATAACCGATAATGCAATACGTGCATGACAACCCCCCACCGCGCGCTCCGCCCACCCGTGCATGCATATGTGACCCCCGCACTCTCCCCCGCCCCCCATGCATGCACGCGTGTCTCTAGCATGCATCCCGCCCCCACACATGTGCGGCAGAGACCCAAAAATTAGTTGGTTGGTGGAAGGCGCGCACACATGCCGGTGGAGCTGAGCTGGGGCGATGGCTCGTGTGCCCGCAGAGAGGTCTCTGCGTTCCATCTGTGGCATGCATGGCATAGGTTCACCATCACGGTTCTAGGACAAGCAAAGTCAGTAGGGAAGCCAGATTCACTTAACAACCAGGTTACTGATTTATCAACTGCAGAGATGCATTTAACGACTCTGGCCACCCTAACCCTAACCCTAACCCCAAAGCAAAACAATATTGAAGTAAAATCAGACTAAGATTAGCCAGGTTTCCAAGCATTCCATCAGCCGAGGTCACAGGGGAGGGGCGGGGGGTAGCGGTTATCATTAAAGAAGGTCTGAGACCGAGGGAGGCCACTGTTCCTCAGACGGCCGGCTGTGAATCCCTTTTTGTGAAATGGGGTCATGGGGATCAGATGGGTTTGCTGATCACGTACCTGGCTCCCTGCCACGTGGCAACAGCCCTGCCCGAGCTACTCAACGTCATCGCCGCGGTGGCGGTTGATACCCCTAAGCTTATGGTCATGGGGGATTTCAACCTGCCGTCCGTGGGTGAGACGTCAGAGATGGCTCGGGAGTTCATGGCTTCCATGACAGCTATGGACCTGACCCAGTTAATTCATGGCCCTACCCACACAGGGGGAAACACGCTGGATCTGGTTTTTGTCTCTGGACAGTGGTTGAGGGATCTTGATATAGGGGATATAGTTACTGAGGGATCTTGATATAGGGGATATAGTTACTGAACCCTTGTCATGGTCAGATCACTCTCTCCTTCGTCTCGACTTTCGAACTGCTGCACCCCGCCACAGGGAGGCGGAGCCGGTAAGATGGTTCCGCCCCAGGCGCTTGATGGAACCTGACAGATTCCAGATGGAGCTTGGGCCATTTCCTGAGGTTCTGGCACACGCCTCGACTGGAGACCTGGTGGCCGCCTGGGATAGGGCGGCTGCTGGTGCTCTGGATCGGGTCGTGCCTTTGCGGCCTCTGACCCGGCGCCGATCTCAATTGGCTCCTTGGTTTACCGAGGAGCTGAGGGAGTTGAAGCGCCGGAAAAGACGCCTAGAGAGTAGTTGGAGGGCCAGTCTTCTTGAATCTGACCGGACACTAGTAAGATCCCACATTAGGAATTACTTAGTGGCGATAAAAGCAGCGAAATGTAGTTATTTTGCTGCTCTTATTGCATCATCAGATAATCGCCCGGCCGCCCTCTTTAGGGTGACCCGCTCCCTGCTCCACCAGGAAGCGCGGGAGGACCCCTTGGAGGGTAGAGCCGAGGATTTTGTTCAGTATCTGTATGACAAAATCACTCAGATTCGGGAAGATTTGGACTCCGACTGGGTAGTCTCAGGGGGAGAGACAGGGGCAGGTCTTGAGAATGTTATCTGGGATGAGTTTGATCCTGTGACCCCTGAGGACGTGGACAGGATTCTGGGTAGACTGAACGCGACCACTTGTTTATTGGACCCGTGTCCTTCCTGGTTAGTACTGGCTTCCCGGGAAGTGACACGAGGCTGGCTCCAGGGGATTATAAACGCTTCGCTGAGTGAGGGTGACTTTCCCGCCGCCTTGAAAGAGGCGGTGGTGAGGCCTCTCCTCAAGAAGCCTTCCCTGGACCCGGCAATGTTGGTAAATTATCGTCCGGTCTCCAATCTTCGCTTTGTTGCGAAGGTTGTTGAGAGTGTGGTCGCGCAACAGCTCCCCCAGCACCTGGATGAAACGACGTATCTGGATCCGTTCCAGTCGGGCTTCAGGCCCGGGTACAGCACGGAAACGGCATTGGTCGCGTTGGTTGATGATCTCTGGAGGGCTCGGGACAGGGGGTGCTCCTCTGTCCTGGTCCTGTTAGATCTCTCAGCGTCTTTTGATACCATCGACCATGGTATCATGCTGCACCGGTTGGAAGAGTTGGGGGTGGGAGGCACTGTGTTGCGGTGGTTCTCCTCCTTTCTCTCTGACCGGTCGCAGTCTGTGTTGACGGGGGGACAGAGGTCGACGGCCCCTCATATGTGGGGTGCCGCAACGGTCGGTCCTCTCGCCTCTCCTGTTCAACATTTATGTGAAGCCGCTGGGCGAGATCATCCGTGGTTTCGGGGTGGAGTACCATCAGTACGCTGACGACACCCAGCTGTACATCTCCACCCCGGATCACCCCAACGATGCCCTTGAAGTGATGTCCCGGTGCCTGGAGGCCGTACGGATCTGGATGGGGAGGAACAGGCTCAGGCTCAACCCATCCAAGACTGAGTGGCTGTGGTTTCCGACGTCCCGATATAGTCAGTTGACGCCATCACTGACTATTGGGGGCGAATCATTGGCCCCCACGGAGAGGGCTCGCAACTTGGGCGTCCTCCTGGATTCACGGCTGTCTTTAGAAGAGCACTTGACGGCCGTGACCGGGAGGATTTTTCATCAGGTTCGCCTGATTCGCCAGTTGCGTCCCTTTCTGGATCGGGACTCTTTACGCACGGTCACTCATGCCCTTGTCACCTCCCGCCTGGACTATTGCAACGCTCTCTACATGGGGCTCCCCTTGAGGAGCACCCGGAGGCTCCAACTGGCGCAGAGTGCGGCCGCGCGGGTGGTAACGGGAGCGACATGGCGTTCCCATGTAACACCTCTCCTGCGCGAGCTGCACTGGCTCCTGGTGGTCTTCCGGGTGCGCTTAAAGGTTTTGGTTACCACCTTTAAAGCGCTCCATGGCTTAGGACCCGGGTACTTGCGGGACCGCCTACTACCACCAATAGCCTCCCACCGGCCGGTACGCTCCCATAGAGAGGGGCTCCTCCGGGTGCCGTCAGCCAAACAATGCCGACTGGCGGCCCCCAGGGGGAGAGCCTTCTCTGTGGGGGCACCTACTATCTGGAACGAGCTCCCCCCAGAGATACGGAGGATCCCGGATCTGCGCACCTTTCGCCGCGCCTTAAAGACCTTACTATTTCACCAGGCCGGCCTGGCCTAATTTTCCCCCTCTTTTATAAAAGATTTTTAAAATTTTAAA
The DNA here is from genome assembly GCF_029215685.1 of Pituophis catenifer annectens. Lineage (NCBI taxonomy): Eukaryota > Metazoa > Chordata > Lepidosauria > Squamata > Colubridae > Pituophis > Pituophis catenifer. The sequence goes on from NW_027256887.1 coordinate 86,241,514, forward strand.
TATCTTTTAGTATTTATATATTCAATTTTAAATTGGTTTTAAAAGTGTGGGGTTTTAAATTTGTCGGGGCCAAAATTATTTAATTTGATTTTATTCTATTTTTTAAATTTTGTATTGTATATGTTTTTATTGTTTGGCTGTGCACCGCCCTGAGTCCTTCGGGAGTAGGGCGGTATAGAAATCTAATAAATAATAATAATAATAATAATAATAATAATAATAATAATAATAATAATAATAATAATAATAATAATAATAAAATTAGAAGAGCTAACCAAACAGCATATAGAGATGAAGCCAGAAATATTTTTATTAGGAATACTCCCAGGGACTTATGAAAAAAAATTACGATATTTAATTATACATATCATAACAGCAGCAAGAATAATATATACACAAAATTGGAAAAATAACAATATACCAGCGGAAGGTCCTTTGATTAGAAAAGTTTTAGAATGTGCAGAAATGGACAAACTTATGAAGGAAATACAAGAAAAAGAGGAAACAGAATATTATACAGTGTGGGAGAAAAGGTATGAATAGTTAGAGGAGAGAGGTAAAAGGCAAGGAAAGAGCAAATGAGGAAGATATAGGAGTGGAAACAAATAAGAGGAAATAGAAAAGATGCAGATTGTAGAAACGAAATTGTGTATACTGTTACTTATATGTATATATGTAAATAAATCAATATTAGAATTATATGTATAAAGGATAAATTGAAATAAGGGAGAAAAAATGGATAAGTAAGAAATGTCTACCGATGCAAAATTGTTGAAAAGAAAAAATTGTAAAAGATTATTTTTTGTTTTCAAAAAAAATAACAAAAGTGTTTAATAAAAATTATTTTTTTAAAAAAACGACTCTGGCATGAAAGGTCGTTAAAAAGGGGCAAAAGCGCACTTCACAAATGTCTCATTTAACAACAGACATGTTGGGCTCGATTGCGGTCGTAAATCGAGGACTAACCTGTAAAATTGAAAAGGATGAGATCATCTTTAATTTTTCCTGCTGGGAATCACACCCTGTACATTTGCAAACAGGCATTTGCCAGGAGCCTTGGTGATGCAGCAGACTAAAGTGCTGTTAAGTAGCACTTAGCTGCCAGCTGCCTGCAATTACTGCGAGTTCAAATCTCACCAGGCTCAAGGTTGACTCAGCCTTCCATCCTTTCGAGGTAGGTAAAATGAGGACCCGGATTGTGGGGGCAATAAACTGACTTTGTATAAAATAGAACACCGCTTAGGGGGGGCCGAAAGCCCTACTAAGCAGGTATATACAAAAGTATGAAGGCTATTGCTTAATGCATTGTAAGCCGCCCTGAGTCTCCAGAGAAGGGCGGCATATAAATCGAACCAATAAATAAACAATAAATAAATAAATAAGATTAACCCCTGTCCTTGTCCTCGTTTTCCAGCGCAAAGGAAGAGAAAGATTGCAATCGTCCAACCGGAAAAGCAGTGAGTACGCCCTTAAAATGTCAATTACAGCACAGTTTTATCATGCAAATAAAATTGATCTAAGATAGAAGGTGCTTGACTATATTGCAAGGGATAAATTAATATATAGGTAGTCCTTAACTTACAACCATTCATTTAGAGACCGATCGAAATTACAACCGCACTGAAAAAAGTGACTTATGACCAGTTTTTCACACTTATGACCGCTGCAGGCCCCCCACCCCCACCCCATGGTCACATGACCAAAATTCGGCCACTTGGCAACTGGTTCATATTTATGTCGGTTGCAGTGTCCCAGGGTCGTCTGATCCCCCTTTTACGACCTTCCGACAAGCAAAGTCAACGGGGAAGCCAGATTCACTTAATAACCATATTGGTAACTTATTAATTGCAGTGATTCACTTAACAACGGTGGCACAAAAGGTCATAAAATGGGGCATAACTCAACAAAATTAAAGTCTTTGGCCATTCAATTGTGGTCATAAGTCAAGGAGTACCTTTATATTTATGACGATTGCGGCATCCTGGGTTCACGTGATCGCCATTTGCAACCTTCCCAGCTGGCGTCTGTCAAGCAAACTCAGCTGGGATTTGCTTAACAACCGTATGTTTCATTTAACGACTGCAATAATTTGCTTAGCCACTTTATGACCCAAAAAAGGTCATAAAATCAGCTACCACAGAATCAATGAACGGCGGGCTAAGTTAGTATTGGAAATTCTGCTCATAATTGTGGCCATAAGTGGAGGACTACCTGTAGCTCAATAAATCAATATGTACTTATTCATCTACCCATTCAGTGTTTCTCAGCAATTTTAAGATATGTGATCTTCAGCTTTGATTACATGGTTGTGGCTGCCAACTTTTTTAACCTCCTCTCTGGACAACCCCCTCTCCCCCCCCATCGTTCAAGTATCACTAGTCCTCGTTTAGTGACCACAGTTGGAACTGGCCACCCGAACACTAAGTGACGGTGCTTACTCTCTTACTTGGGGTTCTCTTTGCTTTACAGACCTGCCAAGGCCATAAATGCAAGGATAGATCGTAGAGTTACCTTAATGATCAATACCTGTGAACAGTCACTAAACGGGTCAGTTGAAAAATGAGGACTGTAGTTTTGTAATCTGAATGGCTTGTTGTTGTTTTTTGGTCCTCTGTTAGGTTACCAGCGGGAGTGCCTATTGTGAAAATTCAGAATCCTCACTGCATTCCCCAGACGGACATGATGGGTGAGTTTGAGGGGAAAAGACAAACGTTTTTCTAATTTAGATCTGAAATACCACCACTTTAAAGGAGTAAGAAGATAAATCAAGACCTTTAACATAGGTGGACTTCAGCTCCCAGAAATACTCAGCCAGTGTAGCTAGCTGAGGAATTCTGGGAGTTGAAGTCCATCCATCTTAAAGTTGCTAACTTTGAAAAAACACTGCATTCCTGCGCTCATCATAAATAAAGATTTTTGAATTGGTAGTTTTGCATTTATGGTGCAATGCAAGTAGTTTTGCACTTACGACAGTTCATTTAGTGACCATTCAAAGTTACAACCGCAGTCATGCCCCTGTCAGAGTCTGAATCTGAGACGGAAGACAAACAGTTGACAGAGAGCGGGAGAGTGGCTCCGTTGGCTGTGGAGGAAACTGGGGAAGGGTAAAGTCAGGCTGGGCAGAGCAGGGAAGAGGTAGAACAAGGGAGAGGGTGGTTCAGATGAAGACCAAGGCCCACCCCCTCCTCATCCTTGGGTGCGCAGGGAAGAACACAGAAGAGAGCAACCTGAGTTGCGTGGCTTACGAGGAAGGAGAGGGCCCCGATTCCCTTCACAAGGCACACCTGGGGATGGAGTTTAAAGGAGAGGCAGTTGGGAGGGGAACAAACACTGAATTCATCTAGTGTTGAGAGTTGTGGCCTGCATTCCTGGCATTCCTACTGACTGAATTAGTGTGCTTATCTTGTCTTGCCGGAATTATTGCCGGCTTCTGGGACCCATTATCTTGCCCTGCTGGAGTGATTGATTGCAGTCATTCTGCTTATAGCATTTGGACTGGAGTATTTGCATCCAGAAGCTGCTGCAGGTTTGTGGGAGAGTTTTTCTCCAGGCCGGAGAGTAAACGGGACATTGGGGGCAAAGTTGGTGCCAATAAAGGGACTCATACCGGTTCTCCGGCTATGTTGCCTCCGTGCCACGCCCCGGCTCATCCCAACAGCATTGAAAAAAGTGACTTGCGACTATTTTTCATACTTACGACCATTGCAGCCTCCCCATGTTCCTATGATTAAAAATTCAGACGCTTGGCAACTGACTCATATTTATGTGACAGTTGCAGTGTCCTGGGGTCATATGATTCCCTTTTGTGACCTTCTGACAAGCAAAAGCCAAATTCACTTCACAACCGTGTGACTAACTTAACAACTGCAGTGACTCACATCAGCACGGTGGCGACAAAGGTCGTAACGTGAGGACAAAAACTCGTTTTAACAACTGTCTCATTCAGCAACAGAAATGTCGGACTGAATGGTGGCCATAAGTCAAGGACTACCTGCATCGTCCAAATCAATGCGGGATTATAATTCCCACACACCCAGGTCCCCGTATTGGTTGAAAGTGGAAAGAATAGATGAACTCCATAAACACAGTCGTTGCTTATGTCCCAAGATGGTGGAAAGGAGGAGGATAGAGAGGAAATGCGGCCCAGATGGGATGCTGGAAGAAGATGGAATATGGTTTCTGGTTTCTTCTCTGCAGGGACCATCAACGGGAGATACAACTGCCCCGTGCTCTTCATCAACCATCGCTGTTTCTCAGGCCCACATCTCAACAAAGGCAGATTGGCAGAACTGCCACAGTCTGTTGGGCCAGGGAAATGCGTCCTGGTTCTTAAAGAGGTAAGGATTATGAGATGTATGCTGTGCCCTGCTAGGAATGGGAGGATCCTGGTGTTCTGACCCAGCCTTAGCAGAAACTAAGTCACGAAAAACCCTTCTTTATTTACCTCTTGTGAATTAATTGCATTCACCCACCGAAAAGTCCCGGCAAGAGTCCTTCAAGGAGTTAACTGCACTAACAGACCTTATCAGTTCCTTGTGATAATTGCCTTGTGAGCTCCCAGCCAAAAGGCTGCAAATTAAGTTCTGGCAAGCAGTTTTTGTGACACCAAACACAATGAGCAAAATCTTCAGAAATACGAACGGTTGTCTCCTACGACAACCATTCCCCTTTCCTTTGATTTATTCCCCAGCCAGGGAGGGGCCATTCAGCGTCCATGTATGCTTTGCTTCCCGAGTCGACTCCTTGTCCTCTGTTGTTCAGCTCTCCTAGCTGCTCCGTCCATACGTGCATATGGAACAGGCCCCAGCTGTTCTTCCTCCTCACTCATATCAGCCTCCAAAGGCAGCTGCCTCTCCAGTGGCTGGGAAATGTCGGATGGCCCTAGTTCTATCTCTGCGTCCGATGCAGACCATCCATCAGAGCCTTCCCTAGACTCCAGAACTGGCCCAAGTTCCTCCCCAACTCCTCATCGTCTGAGTCTACCGCCAGCTCTGCTGGCAGCTGGCAGGCCACAACACCTGGCAAAGTGGGAAGGGGTCTAGGAGGCCATCCAAACCAACCCCCTGCTATATAAAGAGTCCAAATTGAAGCCAGTATCAATGGAAGAAAATAGTTACAGCTCAGGGTTGAATGATTGGGTCCTTGGTGCTCTCTGAGCTGGGTTGTTTTCCTTGCAGACGTTTCACGACCCAACTAGGCAGCATCATCAGTGCTAGAAGGGAGTGTGGTTTGTGGAGAGGAAGAGGGGAAGGAGGAGGACTGTGGGGTCCTTGGTGCTCTCTGAGGTTGTTTGTTTGTTTGCAGACATTTCATTACCCAACTAGGTAATATCATCAGTGCTAGAAAGGAGTGGAGGAGGATCTGAGATTAACAGTCTGTTAGACAAAAAGCACAGAATGATAGACGAGAGGGGGGAACACAGCAGAAATCCTGAACTCAATTACCACAGCTGCACAACTGCCATTAGCAAAATTTAAAATAATAAACAGAGTTGGAAGGGACCTTGGAGGTCTTGTAGTCCAACCCCTGCTTGAGCAGGAAACCCTTTACCAGTGATGGCTAACCTTTTCCAGACCGAGTGCCCGAACCCCCAAAATGCAATGTGTGTCCGGCGCATGCGCCCTGCACATGCACCCCGCATGTGCCATGCACATGCCCCCCCATGCATGCACGGCAGAGACCCAATGACCACCTGGCCAGCAGGAGGCACACACACATTTGCGACAGAGCTGAACTGGGGCGACAGCTCACGTGCCCACAGAGAGGGCACTGCATGCCACCTGTGGCACACATGCCATAGGTTCACCCTCAAGGCCCTATACCATTTCAGACAAATGTTTGTCCAGTCTCTTCTTAAAAACTCCAGTGTTGGAGCATTTACAACTTCTGGAGGCAAGTCTGAGTTTGTCTGAGAGCAAATAATAAGCTGTCCGGTTTTCAAGATTCTGTTAATATAGTCTATACAGTATATCAATAGTTTGTCAATATTGCTATCATGCAAATAGTGACATGATAGCAGTGTTCCAATATCTGAGGGGCTTCCACGAAGAAGGGATCCACCTATTCTCCAAAGCACCTGAAGGCAGGAAAAAAAGCAATGGGTGGAATCTAACCAAGGAGAGAAGCAACCTAGAACTAAGGAGAAATTTCCTGACAGTTAGAACAATTAATCAGTGGAACAACTTGCCTCCAGAAGTTGTGAATGCTCCAACACTGGAGGTTGGACTACACTAGAAGGTCTCCAAGTTCCCTTCCAACTCTGATTCTGTTATTCCGTTTTGTTATTCAGTTTCTAGTGGGGGGTTTTTTTGTGTGTGTGTGTGTGGTGGCTGTTTCCTAACCTGGCCTACCTCATAGGGCTGGTATTAACCTTGAGCTGTGGAGTTCTTGATGCTCTCTTTCACAGTTTCACGCCCAGTGTTTTTGCTCTGCTCAGATTCTTCGCATGGTGATCAACTCTGCCTACAAACCCAGGAGCATTTTGCGAGAGTTGCAACTTGTCGATGACCCCGGGTGGAATTTTCAGGAAGAGAACCTCAAAGCAAAGTAAGGACTGTTTCTAAAAGGAAGAAAAACCTAGAGGCTGTTTGTTATTTAAGAATATATCCATAATGGTGGACCAGGGAAGAAAGGAGGTTGGCAAAAAATTACTTTAGCTGAAAAAGATAGAAGAAAGGACAGGCAGTCCCCGACTTATGAACACAATTGAGCCCTAAATTTACCGTATGTTTCGAACTATAAGACGCACCGGAGTATAAAACGCACCATGATTTTGAAGAGGAAAACAAGAAGAAAAATAATTTTTGGCCTCCACGTGTCTGATTTTTGCCCTCCCCAGCCCCCAGGAGCAGTCTGCAGGCCTACCAAACCCGCTGCGTGTCCCGTTTTGGCGAAAAATGGACCCGTTTTTGGCCTCCCAAACCCCCCACGTGTTCCATTTTTGCCTCCCCGGCCCCCAGGAACACTCTGCAGGCCTCCCAAACCCTCTGCGTGTCCCGTTTTTGCCATAAACGGGACTGTTTTTGGCAAAAACGGGTCGCACAGGGTGGTGTTTTGGGAGGCCAAAAATGGCCATATTCTGTCTATATTCTACACTGACATTTCCACCCTCTTTTGGAGAGGGGGGAGTGCATCTTATACTCCGAAAAGTACGGTAAGTGAAACATTTATTTTGTCTCCATTTACAACCTTTCTTGCCACAGTTGTTAAATGAACCACTGCAGTTGTTAAGTGAGTACCATTTTTCACACTTGCGACCATTGCTTCTTCCCCACGATCATATGATTAAAATTTGAATGCTTGGCAACTGGGTTTTTACTCTTTTGCGACCATCTGACAAGCAAAGTTAACGAGGAAGCCAGATTCATTTAAGAGCTGGGTTACTTGACTTCGCAACTGCAGTGATTCACTTAACAACTGTCTTACTTAACAACAGAAATTTACAACAACCCTTGTTGTTGTAAGTCAAGGGCTACCTGTTACAGCTTCTATGCTCAGAACAAGAGTTTTGATGCATTCTTTCCAAGGTTTTTTTGTAAAGCGGTCCTTTGGAGATTTTTCATCTCCAAGTTTTCTACAACTTCAGTTATGTCACATTTAATTAGGAAAGAAAAATTAATTTTACTCGGGGAATTTCCGCTGTTCCAGACAGATACAACGCTTGGTAAACTATCATATCTTAAATTCTTCAAGCTAATATGTTTGGATAGGGTTTTTTTTTAAAAAAACTACCTCAATGTGGCTTCGTTAAAATTGCTCCCCTCCAACGAAGCAATTTCACGAGTTGTAGAGATCACTCCCCTCCAGCCATTGTGGGTAACCACGGAGATGGCCTTGACAGAGATATGGCTGGAATGTGCTTTTGTTTTGACTGACGTGCTGCCTCACTGCAGTATTCATTTTCCATCCCTCTTGCCTATGGCAACTTGAAAGCAGGTCAGGGATGCTTTGCAAGTTGACACTCGGTTGTATCCCTGTGAGCTGTCTTTGCGAGGATATAACATCCAACTGAGCTAAAAAGTCTTGGTCCCAAAATCTTGATTTATAATGTAATGTTTGTCGTGTTGTTGCAACTTTCCATGACAGATACCGAGGTAAAACGTACAGGGCAATGGTCAAGATAGTTCGTACTTCTGACCAAGTCTCCAATTTTTGCCGGAAGGTATGCGCGAAACTGGAATGCTGCCCCAATTTATTCGGCCCTGTTCCGGTTGCCGAAAATTGCCCCGAAAACTGTTCCAGTCACACCAAAACAAAATACGGTAAATGCGCATGGCAGCTGTGGGACGAAACTTGGTTTGGTTTTAGTTTGTGTGGATTTTGTTTCTCCTGCATTGCCTGGAGTATTATGATTGGGATAATCTAGAACACTGCAAATAAATCAGATTTGGTGTTGGCATTTGCTGATGGAAGCCCATCACTAACAATCTAGGATTGACTCTGGAGAACAACGTTGGGGAAGCCATCAGAATTCTTTGGATTCTGGCTGAGGAAAGAAAGACAGGTAGTCGTGGACTTATGACCACAGTTGAGTCCAACATTTCTGTTGCTAAGTGAGATAGTTCTTAAGTGAGTTTTCCCCCATATTAGAATCTTTCTTGCCACAATTAAGATGAACCACCGCGGTTGTTAATTATAACACATTTGTTAGAGTGAATCGGGCTTCCTCATTGACCTAAGAAAAGATTGGACAGTCATTTGTCTGAAATAGTATAGGGCCATGATGGCGAACCTATGGCATGCGTGCCACAGGTGGCATGCGGAGACATATTGGTGGGCATGTGAGCTCAGCTCCAGCATGCATGCGCGCACTGGCCAGCTGATTTTTGAGCCTTTTGGGACCACCAGAAGTCAGGAAAAAGGCTGTTTCCGGTCTCCGGAGGGCTTCCGGGGGAGTGGGGAAGACAATTTTATCTCTCCCGAGCCTCCTAGAAAGGCTCTGGAGCCTGGGGAGAGCGAAAAACGGGCCTACCTTGCCATCACATGCCAAAAGTGGGGGGAGCGCGGGGGGGGGGTCGCACACGCATGCGCGGGGGGTGGGGCGCATAGAATTATGGGTGTGGGCACGCGTGCGAGCGACCCCCCCCCTGCACTCCCCCCACTTTTGGCACGTGATGACAAAAAGGTTAGCCATCACTGGTATAGGGTTTCCTCTCTAAGCAGGGGGTTGGACTAGAAAACCTCCAAAATCCCTTCCAATTCTGTTGTTCTGTTCTGTTCCGTTCCGTTCCGTTCTGTTCTACTCTATTCCACTCCACTCCACTCCACTCCACTCCACTGCTATTCCTATTCCATTCCATTCCATTCCCTACTCCACTCCACTCCCTATCCTATCCTATCCTATCCTATCCTATCCTATCCTATCCTATCCGCTTGTCAGATGGTCGCAAAAGGGGATCACAATACACTGAGACACTGCAACCATCATAAATATAAACCAGTTGCCAAGCATTCAAATTTTGATCATGTGATCATGGGGGTGCTACAACAGCGTAAGTGTGAAAAGTCCTGGTTATAAGTCCCTTCTTTCAGGGCTGTTGCAACTTCAAACGGTCGCTAAACAAATGGTCATAAGTGGAGGACTACCTATAGAATTCGATGGTTTGATTTTTTTTTTTTAACCAGACTTTTTCCTCTCCAGCATACTATTATGGAAAAAGGAGGAAAGTCATTAAGCCTTCTCCCAGTGAAGAAAACCCTTACAGCCTGGAGAGCAGGCACAAGATCTGGTCGGATTACAGTAAAATGCGGAAACCAGGTTTTACACCAAAGAAAAGGTGTCTCTCCACAGCGGATCTGAATGGAGCAGGATCGACAGAGGTGAGATTTGGCTTCCCTTGTGAACGTTATCTGCACATGAGCTGGAATAAGTCAGAAAGATAACCGAATAGAATAACAGGAAGGGACCTTGGAGGTCTTCTTGTTGTGGCTCCGTTGCCTGAGCCTGGGCTATCGACAGATGCAGACTCTGAGAGTGAGGGGGAGGAGTTGGCAAGGCCTCCCTCTCCAGTACCCTCCTCTCTGGCAATGCCTCCAGAGGACACTGAAGGCCAAACGATAGGCTCAGAGCCAAGCACGTCCACGCAGCCACAAGTGGACAGCGATGAAGGAGATAAGTGCTGGCTGGACCCTCGGCAGAGGCGCAGGGAGAAGCATGCACAGCAGAGGGGAAGGCATGCCAGAGATTAGCTGAGTCACTGGACCACACCCCACAGGGTATAAATGTGGGTGTGGTAGCCGGTTCAGTTTGTGACGAGCAAAAACTGGAAATACTCCATGATCTCTGCTTTACTGGACTTTGCCTGCTTTATCGGACTGCATTTGGATTAATCTTTGTTTTGTGTGAGTAAAGTCTGAATTGGCAGCTAGCCACTGGGTTGCTGCCAGCTTTATCATCAAAGAGTTTTGTCGTGTGGCTTATTAACTCCGGGCCATCTGTGGGTGTGTGTGCGTGGTACGGGGACAGAACATTCTAGTCCAACTCCCTGCTCAGGCAGGAAACCCTGTACCTTTTCAGACATTTGTCCATTGTCTTCTAAAAAACCTCCAGTGTTGGAGCATTCACAACTTCTGGAGGCAAGTTGTTCCATTGGTTCATTGTTGACACTCTCAGGAAATTTCTCCTTAGTTCTAGGTTCTCCTTGGTTAGTTTCCATCCATTGCTTCTTGTTCTGCCTTCAGGTGCTTTGGAGAATAGGTGGACCCAATCTTCTTTGTGGAAGTCCCATAGATAGTGGAAGACTGCTATCATGTCAGCCTTAGCCCTTCCTCCTTTTCATTAAACTAGACATATCAAGTTCCAGCAACCGTTCCTTATATGTTTTAGCCTCCAGTCCCCGAATCATCTTTGTTGCTCTTCTCTGCGCTCTTTCTGTAGTCTCTTTTTTTATATTAGATTAGCTCAGGTGTCAGCAACCTGCAGCTCCAGAGCCGCATGTGGCTCTTTGGGCCCTCTGCTGTGGCTCCCTGTCAGGTGATCCCACTACTGGCTGGCCCTGCCCCTTGCCCTCCCCTCCCAGTCACTCCTCGCCTGGCCTGAGAAGGTAAGGGCGATGGCAGGTGATGGAGAAGTGGCCGGGGCAGAGACAGAGAGATACAGAGAGAGGGGGAGAGAGAGAGAGAGAGACATAGAGAGATACAGAGAGAGAGGGCGGGGGAGTGGGTAGGAAGGGAGAGATGTCAAAAGGGTTTTGTGGTTCCCGGTGTTTTTTAACAACCGGTTCTCTGCCCTAATGACTGGCTGGGTAGGTGTGGCTAGGGGGTCATGTGACTGGTGGAAGTGAGTGATGTTGAGTTGGCCACGCCCACCCAGGCTTTGTGGCTCCCAGTGTTTTATTTTCTCTGGGAAACAGGTCCAAATGGCTCTTTGAGTGTTTAAGGTTGCAGACCCCTGAACTAGCTGATAACCTGGCGTTGCCAGAGTATTTATTTATCCCAATCCTGTATTAGACAGGAAGAGCAGCTGAGCCCTGATTTTGGCGAGAATTAAATTAGTTAAAAATGTTTGACCAAATGTAATTTCTAATGTTGGATTTTCCCCCTTACCAGAGGGAGCCCCCTTGTGGAGTACTGTGAAGCCGTTACCATGGCAACTCCACTGTGCTGCACAGTAGAAGCCATTTTAAGGCAGTACAGTAGAAGCCATTTTAAGGCACAACAGGCTGTATCTTAACAGAACACACACCCTGAGAGGTGTTAGGGGTGTCTTACCCCCACAGTATTTGTTTCCAGAGTGTAAGGCATCTGTGTACCAAGTTCGGTTGAAATTGCTCGAGGCGTTCCAGAGTTATGCTGGAACAAACACACATACATATATATATATATATGGCCAAGTTTGAAAAGCAGTGATTAAGGAAAGGCAGTTTCTCTACCTTGACTCCTATTTAATGGAATAACCTCTCTTCAGCGTCTAGCTATCTGTTTGACTTAATGGAAATTAATATAAAACGGTGCTCTCCCAAGAAACACTTGGTGTTGCCCTCTGGGTTTTTATCGGGTAATTAGTTTCATCCAATTACCTTTCATTCTCCTTATTAACAGCTATTTATTATTAATTATCACGTTGTCGGTAGAAGAGAAGGTGATAGTGTGCTGATTTCTCTTAATGTGGTTTTCTGCTGGGAGTCCTTTGTTTAATTTGGGAGTATCAAGCGCGGAAATCATGAAAGCCAGGCAGTTCAAATGAACATAAGAATTTATTGCAAGCTTAAGCTCTCTACAAGAATCTGAACTACCTGCTAATCTTCTTTGTCGTTTAATGACCCCGTAATCCCTTGTGGGGTGGAGTTGGGGTAACTGAATGGAACTTTACTGGCCGGATGCCCTTCCTATTGCCAATGCTGAGTTTGCAGCAGATATATTCTCATTGTGCCCAGAGAGAGAAATATCTGCCTCTACCTAGGATCAAAGACATGGCCTCCTGATTGTAAGGCGAGAGCACAACCTCTAGGCCACCGCACCAGTCAAGAATCTGAACTACTAATGGTCAAAGCAAATTGATAGTAGATAAGAGTCACGGGAATTCAAGGGGGGCTGGACTTAGATCTCTTGTGGGCATGAAGAGACTCAAGACTGATAACGCATTTGACCCCTCCATCAGGCTCAGCCTGGTCATCTCCTCCAGGGGATATTCAAATACAATCCATCAATTCAATTCAATTCCGTGGCAGGAGAGTGACGAGGAAGAAGCAGACACCGCGTGGAGCGAGGAAACCAGCCCAGAATTGCAGGATGATCTAACGGATGTCTCCTCGGAGGACATACCTTTGGCCATACCAATGACCACAATGAAGTTACGCAGCAGCAGAGGCTCCATCCATGTGGCTCGGCCCGAGAGGGACAGGCAAGCCCAGAAGGCACTTTCCTTCCTGCATGCCAAAAGTGAGAGAACCAGGCAGGTAAGTGGCTGGATAGCCATACCTTGCTTTTTGTTGGTTCGTCCAACATTTGAACCACTCCAAAACAGCCCCTTGGAAATCATTGGTTTTCTGTCTTGTAGGCCTTGTTCATTTGCTTTGTGGGGATTTTTTCAGGGGGAAACCAACTTGGTTGGGCTTGGTCCCGAAACCTCCCCCCCCCTTTTTTTTTTTTTTTTTGGCTAATGTGAATTCCTGGCATTCACATCCAGCAAAGTCGCGGCAAACAGTCTTTCAAGGGTGAATTGCAAACACAGACCTTATCAATCCTTGGATAGTTGCCAGGCCGATAACTTCCAGAGGCAACCCTGTACAAGGAAATAGAGTCAAAGAGTCTTTCAGATAAGCAAATCTTCACATTAACGTACTAATTGTCTCCTTCAAACACCACTCCCTTTTTGCCCTTCTTCCACAGGCTTTCAAGATAGTTCACAATTACCGACCTTTATCAGGCTTGGAGAGTGGCCAGGCTGATATCTTTTAGACACTGCAATACTTGGCAAGAATGCAGGAATGAACTAATTGTCTCCTGCAAATTCCACTCCCCTGTCGCTCCTCTTTTATTCCCTATGGGAGGGGCCATTCATCGTCCACCTGTGCCTTTACTCCCGAGTCGGCCCTTGTTCCTTAACTGTTCCCTTCTCCTGGCAGCTCTGCGCATTGGGAACAGGTTCCAGCTGTTCTTCAGCCCCACTTATCTCCGACTCCGAAGGTAGTTGATAACTGTCGGACGGCCCTGGCCCCCTCTCTGCCTCCGACGCAGAGCTTTCCCCAGACTCCAGGACTGGCCCATGTTCCTCCCCAACCTCCTCATGTCCGAGTCTGCCACCAGCTCCGTTGGCCGCTGGTAGGCCACAACAGGGCTTGAGGGCACATCCATCTTTACGTGGTCTATCCAAGCCAGTTTCCACAAGGGAGCACACTTATGCTTATTTAGGAAAGAACCTAAGCAAGTCTGGCTAGGGAATTCTGGGACTCCAGGCATTTTCAAGTATTGAACTTTTTAAAAAATACAAGCCAAAACAGGTACAAAACATATAAAAGAAAGAAAGGAACAGAGTTCAAATAAATGCAAACAGGGAAAGATTCTTAATCCATCCTAAAGAAATACGGTTTCCAATACTACAGGTGGTCCTTGACTCCAGTTGAGTCGAAAATTTCTGTTGCTAAGCGAGATAGTTGTTAGAGTAAATTTTTCCCCATTTAATGACCATATTTGCCATAGTTGTTAAGGGAATTGCTGCCTTACAACCGCGATTGAGCCCAACAATTCTGTTGCTAAGTGAAACATTTGTTAAGTGAGTTTTGCCCCCCCACCCCCATTTTACCACCTTTCTTGCCACAGTTGTTAAGGGAATCACTGCAGTTGTTGAGTTAGTAAAATGGTTGTTAAGCGAATCTGGCTTCCCCATTGACTTTGCTCGTGAGAAGGTCATAAAAGGTTATCACATGTCCCCAGGACATTGCAACTGTCATAAATCTGAGACGGTTGCCAAGCTTCTGAATTTTGATCAGAACCATGGAGATGAGTTAATAGTCGTTAATAGTGAAAAACGGCCATAAATCAATTTTTTCAGTGCCATTGCAACTTCAAATGGTTTCTAAACAAACTTGTTGTAAGTCGAGGATTAACTGTATATTAATTACTTCAGATGTATTATAAAACATATCAGAGGACATCCTGATTAGGAAAGGAGCCGGAATCGATCACTAAGAACAGTCCTAATTGTGATCCCAATTTTGCTTCGTTGCAGATCAAGCAGGCAGTGGAAGAGAAGCTCATCCTAGAGAGCAACCCCTTGGAATGGACAGTGACGGATGTGGTGCAATTCCTCCGGCTGACCGACTGCGCTCCCCTTGCCAAAATCTTTCAGGAGCAGGTTCTTTCTTTTTCTTTCTTTCTTCTTTCTTTCCCCTCTTTCTTTCTCTTTCTTTCTTTTTTTTTCTCTCTTTCTTTCCTTTTTCTTTCTTTCCGCATTTCTTTCTTTCTTTTTCTTCCTTTCTCTCTTTCTTTTTCTTTCTTTCTTTCTCTTTCTTCCTTTCCTCCTTCCTTCCTTTTTCTTTCTTTTTCTCTCTTTCTTTTTTTCTTCCTTCATTCCTTCTTTCCTTCCTTCCTTCCTTCCATCCATCCATCAATCAGAATAGAGTTGGAAGGGATCTTGGAGGTCTTCTAATCCAACCCCTTGTTCAAGCAGGAGACCCTACCACTTCAGACAAGTGACTGTCCAGTCTCTTCTTAAAAACCTCCTATGATGAAGCACCCACAACTTTACTTTTCTTCCTTCTTCCTTCCTTTCTCTTTCTTTCTTTTTTCTTTCTTTTCCTTTCTTTCTTTTCCTTTATCTTTCTTTCTTCCTTCCTTTCTTTTTTTCTTCCTTCCTTTTTTCTTCCTTCCTTCCTTCCTTCCTTCCTTCCTTCCTTCCTTCCTTCCTTCCTTCCTTCCTTCCTTTCTTTCTTTCTTTCTTTCTTTCTTTCTTTCTTTCTTTCTTTCTTTCTACTGTAGCACTTCCTGATACAGGATCAGAATTGCATTAGCATAAGTCATAGACAGATAGGGTCAGAGGGAACCTCAGAGGTCTTCTATAGATCAATAGGTACCACTTCAATGGAAAGGTAACAACGCTCCATGATGTCATGCTGGCCACATGACCATGGAAATATCTTTGGACAGAAGACAATGAATCGGTGGTTTATATTTCTGAATCACATTTCACAGGTTCTAGGTCCAGACACATTGACATCCGTTATCAAAACATAAAACAATTAGTGAAAAAAGGTTTTGTTAAATTGCAGTATGTATCTACACATGATCAAATTGCTGATATGCTCAACAAACCGCTTCCAGCAGCTCAACACGAGTATCTGTGTAAGAAGATGTGCCTTAATTGATGATGTACTTGATGTCCACTCAACTGGCAAAGAAGGGGTTGTCACTGCATTTTTGTATTTACCAGATGAGCTCTTATTTTTGAACTTTCAGACTTACCGTAGCTTGCCAAGTTCTTATCAGTAAGCTAACTGCACATGTCCACATTCCTTCACTGCTTCTATCTTACTTTCTTTTGTTCTCCGGCCAGGAGAGGTGGCCGGGAAAGCTTTGCCAAGATGTAATTAATTAGCTAGTAAGATGTTTTATTTTCTTTATAACAAATAAATGAGTTTTTCTTAGAAAATATATCTTCGGGTTTATTTTCTTAAAGTATACTTCAAGGAAATAGTCATGATCCATTCTCTAATCAAGGTGCAATTACCCAAAAGCAGAATGGGATTAATTGCCACTCTGCCACTTTGGATTTTCAATGGCCTTGAAATGGAGATGCACACTTCCACTATAGTTGGCACCGACTAGCGAAATAAAATCCGCAGGATTCCTTTACCTTTTTTTTAACCTTCAATTTCCCATTAATTTCCTTTCTTTTTTTTTGAGCCAAATCCTATGTTCAATTAACAGACACCCAGGGATGTTTCATCCCTGGATCAATCTGTATAAAAACCCCATAATCCAGTGTTTTGAAGCTTCAACCGAGGAAGCCTCCTTAACTAAAAATATACTTTATCTCTCTTTATTCCTCCTTTTTTTGCAGGATATTGATGGACAAGCCCTTCTCCTTCTGACACTCCCGACAGTCCAGGAGTGCATGGAACTGAAGCTTGGCCCAGCCATCAAACTGTGCCACCAGATCGAACGGGTGAAGCTGGCTTTTTATGCCCAATATGCCAACTGACAACTACCCTCTGCAGATTTTCTGTCTCTGCTTTCTTACTGTTTTTTTAAGGCCCTGGCTGCAATTCCTTTTTTTTTTTTCTCAACGCTTGGTATTTGGAAACATGGAGCCTCTGTGTATGCATAGAAGTGCTCACAAAATGAACCAAATGAAGATCTTGAGCTGAAGCCATAAATATTTTAAGGTGCTGGGCACCCCTGTATGATCAACAAGTGAATCAGGCATGCAACCAGCTCTAAATAAAAGCAAAGTTTGGAATTCACCAAAGCTTGCAAGGTTAACTCATGCCTGAGGTCATTAGTCATCCTAGCCCAAAAAAACAACATTGACATTTTCACTCAATGTATCCAGAAATAATTTACTGCTTCAACCAAGTTTTCATCAGACGTCCCTGACATCCTGCAACGTTTGTCCATTTTGAAGTTTCTGCCTTTAACAAATTGAAGAGAGCCCATGAGGAAGTAATAGAGTTGGAAGGGACTTTGGAGGTCTTCTACTCCAACCTCCTGCTCGAGGAGGCCCTGGCCCATTTCAGAAATTTTTTGTTCAGTCTCTTTTTGAAAGCCTCCAGTAATGGAGCACCAGCAACATTTGAAAGCAATCAGGCTGGAGTTTTAAGGATACTTTAAAAATCAATTTGAGCGGGAAATTAAGGGTTTAAATACAGTTTGTGTTTTTAGGGTTTTGATAGGAGTGTTAACTTTATATAGAGAGGGAAGCAAGTTGTAAGAAAAGAGAGCTTTGTCCTATTTGAACATCCTTCAGGGATGTGAGGGATGCGGTGGCTCAGACGCTGAGCTTGTCGATCGAAAGATCGGCAGTTCAGCAGTTCGAATCCCTAGTGCCGCACCACAGGGTGAGCTCCCGTTATTTGTCCCAGCTTCTGCCAACCTAGCAGTTCGAAAGCAGGGAAAAAATGCAAGTAGAAAAATAGGGACCACCTTTGGTGGGAAGGTAACAGCGTTCCGTGCGCCTTTGGCGTTCAGTCATGCCGGCCACATGACCACGGAGATGTCTTCGGACAGCGCTGGCTCTTCGGCTTTGAAATGGAGATGAGCACCGCCCCCTAGAGTCAGGAAGGACTAGCACATATGTGCGAGGGGAACCTTTACCTTTACAGGGATGTGAACTTCAATTCCCAGAATTCTTAGCAGTGGCTACCATGATTTAATGGGATTTAAAACTTCACATGGTATAGTTGGAGTGAGGCAGTGACCTATTAAAATTTAATGCAAAGATGCATTATTTTTTTTCTCTCTGTCTCTTGTCTAGAATTGAAACTTTTACTCTGGTTGTAGATCTTTGTTTAAAACACCTTTGAAAACCCCTTTGAAAAGCATGGTTGCTGACATGTTGAAGAATTGGTTGGGTTTAAATTTTCTGGCTTTTTTTTAAAAAATAGTAAGCATGAAGGGATGGTCTGGTTTAAAAAAAAAGCAAAAGAAAAGCAAGTTGTTCATTTTACCACGTAACAAAAATGTGCAGTTAAAAATGGATTTTTTAAAAACTCTTTGTACAGGATTCTATAGCTGTAAATAGAGAGACACAAATCTATCCGATATGATTTCATGTAAATAAAGGGGAAGGTCTATATATTCAGAGTTATATTTTAATTTTTATTCAGACCAAATTTTTACTTGGAAGAGGCATAAACTGAGTTGTTAATAAAGTCTATCAAAAGCATCTGTGTTCCTTGTTCTCTTTCTTCTTTCTCCATCATCACCTTCTCTTCATTGCAAAATATATATACTTTTAGTTGATGCCAAAAAATATATATTCTTGTGCATCAACTAAAGATTTCAAAGATGGCTGGACTGCGACATTCTCTGGCCGAAAATCCATTCCGAAATTAATATTCCTCTTACAGATAGCCCTCAAGTTATGACCAGTTGCTTAGCAACCATTCAAAGTCCCAATTGCAGTCATTGGTAGCATTCTGCAGTCACGAGACTCAGTTTTATGGCGGTTTTGCCAAAACACGGCTCTTGCTTTTGATTTTGGGCAAAAACGCATCCTAGTGAGCAATGAGTTCGCTTAACGACCGCCACATTTGTTTAAAGATTACCACACAAAAAAGGCTTATAACCATTAAAGCTATGATCACAGAGAATTGTATTATGGAAATAGGGATACTCTGTTGTTTTCTTTAAAATCTTAACTGAGAGATTATGCTTTTTTTTGTTCTTTCTTTATTCATACTGGAAAACTAAGGGGGTTCACAGGCTGGATTTAAAAGAAACACACAGCACCTATTTCTGTGCAAAGCCCTGTGCCTAAGGAAGTCAGTGGGGAAGCCAGATTCCCTTAACAACTGTGTTACTAACTTAACAACTGCGGTGATTCACTTAACCACAAGACATGCCATCAAATGGGGCAAAATTCACTTCACAAGATTCTCGCTTAGCAGCAGAAATGTTGAGGGTCAATTGTGGTCGTAAGTCGAGGACTACCTGTGTACATGGGTTCTGCTAAGCCAGCTGTTAAGGCAATAAAAGAACTCGCAAATGTATAGTAACGCCGCCTCCTATGTGCAACCGCAAATAGTTTGCAAGGTGCTGGAATTAATATGCCTGAGTGCAGGCTAATTGGAAGGAGGCGACAAGACAAAGTATATTTTAGCGAAATGGCTTTTTGGAACCATTAAAGAAAATTCCACCGTAATAAACTGTCGTGCAGCAAGGTAATAGTCAATAAACCGTGGTTTACAAGCAATTGGGGAGTTGGGATGGCAAAACGGTGCCATTTCAACAGAACGGGGATTGTGACGAATTGCACGTCAGGCTAACAATGGGCAGGAAAAATAAGTGGTCGCTAAAAAGGCTTTTATTTTCTTTTGAGGGGGAGGGTGGAGGAAAAATAGGATTTAAATATCTGGCATCATTTGAGACCACCCGGGAGTGCCTCGCTCAAATAAAACGGACGTGTTTTGCAGTTTTCATCTGCTTCCCTCTTTT
This sequence comes from Pituophis catenifer annectens, assembly GCF_029215685.1. Classification (NCBI taxonomy): domain Eukaryota; kingdom Metazoa; phylum Chordata; class Lepidosauria; order Squamata; family Colubridae; genus Pituophis; species Pituophis catenifer. The sequence goes on from NW_027256887.1 coordinate 86,261,107, forward strand.
AATTAGAGTGATATTTCCCAGCCCAAAAGAATAGGTGAAATTATTTTCTGAAAAAGATAGCAACAATTTTCGGTTGCAGGTAGTCCTCGACTTATGATGGGTAAGGATATTAAATTTAGTAGTTGGGACAGTAAAAGGTACAATGGGCTACAACACACATGTGTCGTCGATGAGTTAGAAAGTGCTGACTCATCCATGAGGCAATCTATGCTGTGACTGGTTGCTGTGAGTATAAAGGGGGCATTTCTCTTTTTTCCCGCCTTTTTTCTTCACTGTTCTGTACACTGTTCAATTTACCTCATGATGTTTCTCTGTTCCTGATATATCTTCTCTGTATCTTATAGATACAGATGTTAAATATAATTATTTATATAAAAGTAAAAGTTCGGGTCGGGGGTTTCTGACTTCATTAGGATATTTGCTGTGCAATTCCCTGAAAATGACAGATTGCATAGCACAATTCCCTGAAAATGACAGATTGCATAGTGACCGTTTGAAGTTATAATGGAGCCCAATTTTATGAATGGGGTTCGAAGTTCTGATGCCTCCCCGCCCCCCATTGTGGTCACATGACCATATCTTGGACACTCGGCAACGAGCCGTCAATGGCGGTTTGCAGCTTCCCGCAATAAATCATGTGACTGATTTATGTACATTTTTGCTGGAAACTGACATAAACTACCTTTTTCCAGCAAAAAAAATACCTCCTAGCAAACAGTGGGTTCACTTAACAACCACGACCTTCATTTAATGACCACCACACAAAAAAAGGTCATAAAACTTGGACACGGTCACAAGGTGACTCACTTAATGACCATTATGATTTTCGACCATAATGGTAGCTCAATTATGGTGGTAAATCAAGGACTGCCTGTACAAAAAGCTGGTTGATCACTCAGAATCTGATATTGTTTAAACCTCCCCCCCCAGGTCAATTTACATCAGTAAATTTATATCAGTAGCTGCTTCAGATCAAAACATACCAATCCACATTTTAAAAGGATGTTTGAAAAAGGCATACAACTGTTGTTTTTATTTCTGCTTCGTGCATGTATAGGATGCTAAAATCCAGAATTAATGTTCCTTATAAGCCTTATAAGAAACCTAAACAACCTACTACAGTTGATTTTCAGTCCGAGGATAGAGATAGGTGTCATTCTTAATCCAATATGCCATTTCTTTTTATATTCTCCTCTCCTCTTCTTCTCTTTTGTCTCCTTCCCTCCCTCCCTTCCCTCTACTTCTCCTTTCTCCTCTCTTCTTCCTCCCTACCTCCCTTCCTTTATTAATTCTTTTTCTTTCTTTTTTCTTTCTTCCTTACTTCCTTCCCTTTTTCTTTCTTTCTTTCTTTCTTTCTTTCTTTCTTTCTTTCTTTCTTTCTTTCTTTCCCTCCTTCCTTCCTTCCTTCCTTTTTTCTTTCTTTCTGTCTGTCTTTCTTTCTTTCCTTCCTTCCCTCTTTCTTTTTTCTCTTTCTTTCTTTCTCCTTCCCTCCCTCCCACTTTTCTCCTCCCTTTCTTCCTCCCTTCCTCTCTGCTCTTTCTTTCTTTCTTGCTTGCCTGCTTGCTTCCTTTCTTGCTTTTTCCTTTCTTTTCTTCTCTCTCCCTCCCCATTCTATTTCTCTTCCTCCATCCCTCTCATTTCTTCTCCCTCCCTCCCTCTGTTCTCTATTTCCTTCCTTCCGCCTCCCTCCCTTCTCCATTTCCTCCCTCCCTCTTAAATAGACTGTCAATTAATGCCTCTCAGATAATTACAGGAAAAGCAACTGTCTTGTGAAAAACCCTCCAAGCCAGATAATTTGCTTTCTCGCTGCCTGCTCTTTTGCATTTAAAAGCCACCTCGCTGTAGCTTAGCCATGTGAAATTAGAAATTGATTAAGTGATTGACTGATAGGGCAGGATTTATGGACTATTACCCCAATCTGAAGGGCACTCTGGATGGCCCAGCCCCATAATCCAAGCCCCGAGCATCTCCACACATTCAAAAAGCCCACCCTCAAGACGGTTAGGAGACGAAAAAAACAACATTCAGAGTGAAAAACAAAACAAAGCTGGTGTTTTGTTATTTTGGTAACCTGGTGGTTAAGAACAGACTTGGTGGCAACTTGCACAGCAAAGCATTTTTAACCCTTTGCTGATGCAACTTCAACACATCCACGGCCTGTTGAGCTATTTTGGGTTTGGGAGGAGGATGGTTTGAACCTACTCTCCCCCTCCCACTTTTCTTCTGTTGTTGTTAGTTGCGAAGTCGTGTCCGACCCATCGCGACCCCATGGACAACGTTCCTCCAGGCCTTCCTGTTCTCTACCATCCGCTGGAGTCCATTTAAGCTCACACCGACTACTTCAGTGACTCCATCCAGCCACCTCGTTCTCTGCCGTCCCCTTCTTCTTTTGCCCTCCATGGTTCCCAGCATTAGGCTCTTCTCCAGGGAGTCCTTCCTTCTCATTAGGTGGCCAAAGGATTTGAGTTTCACCTTCAAGATCTGGCCTTCTAAAGAGCAGTCAGGGTTGATCTCCTCTAGGACTGACCGGTTGGATCGCCTTGCAGTCCAAGGGATTCACAGGAGTCTTCTCCAGCACCAGAGTTCAAAGGCCTCCATTCTTTGGCTTTCTCAGCCTTCCTTATGGTCCAACTTTCACAGCCCTACATTGCAACTGGGAAAACCATAGCCTTGACTATACGCATTTTTGTTGGCAGGGTGATGTCTCTGCTTTTTAGTAAGCTATCTAGATTTGCCATGGCTTTCCTCCCCAGGAGCAAGCGTCTTTTAATTTCTTGGCTGCAGTCCCCATCTGTGGTGATCTTGGAGCCCATTTTTTTCCTTTTCCTTTTCCTCGAAGTCACTTTTCACTTTTTCTCTAAGTCACTCGTATTCTTTGCTTTGAAACTGCTGGTGTGCATTGAAATTAAAGAGGCTTCAAATGGAGGTGTGAAGAGCTTAGAATCACAATATCCTTCCTTTGCTCACAAAACTACAGGTAGTCCTCAACTTACGAGCCCAAAATTTATCTTGCTAAGCAAGGATTAATTTCTTAAGTGAATTTTGCCCCCTTTAACGGAACTTTCTTGCCACTTTTGTTAAGTGAATCACTGAAGTAGTTAAATTAGTAACACAGTTGTTAAGTGAATCTGAATTCCCCCATTGGCTTTGCTTGTCAGAAGGTCGCAAAACGAATTATGTGACCCCCCGGGACACTGTGATCGTCATAAATATGAGCCAATAGCCAAGGGTCTGAATTTTGATCACATGACAGTAGGGATGCTATAAGGGTCATAAGGATGTAAAATGGCCATAAGTCCCTTTTTTCAGTGCCGTTAAGTCTACCTGTATATTATACACCAGCTAGGTAAGCAAGCAATGGCATCTTTTGGATTTAACGAGACACAAAAAATGATGTGCTCATCACATATTACAGGTCGTCCTTGACTTACAACTATTCATTTAGTAACCATTTGAAGTTACAACGGTACTCAAGCAAGCAACTTATGACCATTTTTCACCCTTAACGACCATTGCAGCCTCCCCGTGGTCACATTATCAAAATTTGGACGCTTGGCAACTGACCCATATTTATGATCGTCGCAGTGTCCTGGGGTCATATGATCCCCTTTTGCAACCTTCTGACAAGCAAAGTCAATGGGGAAGCTGGATTCACTTAACAACCGCGTTTCTAACTTAACAACTGCAGTGATTCACTTAACAACTGTGCTAAGGAAGGTCGTAAAATGCCAGTGGGGAAGCCAGATTCACTTAGCAACCGTGTTTCTAACTTAACAACTGCAGTGATTCACTTAACCACAAGACATGTTGTAAAATGGGGGCAAAACTCACTTAACAACTGTCTCGCTTAGCAACATAAATTTTGGGCTCAGTTCTCATCGTGATTTGAGCCCTACCTGTAATTGCTTATTTTCTTTTAAAGCAGTGTTCCTTTGCCTTCAGAGCTGCTGTACTACAACTCCCATCCTAGGGAACTCAGAACACGTTCCTGGCCTTATCACAAAGATGGATGGGACAGAGAGTGAGTTAGTAATTAAGTTATAAATCACAAGGTTTATTTTGATGGGTTTTTTTTTTGGAGGTTTTGGCATCAGCCCACCTTTTGATTGGACTGAATTTAAAAGTGTTGGCTGGGGGAAGATATTTTTTTAAAGGGGAATGTCAGAGCAATGATCTGGGCTTGATTAGCCATCTTTTCTCAGCTGCTAAAGTATGTGTCACAATTAATTAGGATAATAATTATCATTATTTCATTTTCGCGGACTCTCTCAATGGCTGCCTGGGGAGATCGCGACAAAGAGACAAGATGAGGTTGTCAAACTATATTAGGGGAAACACAGCAAAGGGATGTCGGAAAAAAACAGATTTTTCTCAGGGCACGTTTGGAACAAGAAACCTAATAATCTTCACAAAGCCATTTTAAAAATGCCGATGCGATCCATTATTCGCTTGGTTTCTCCCATACTTACATACAGATAGTTCTCAACTTACGACTACAATTGAGCCCAAAACTTCTGTTGCTAAGTGAGACATTTGTTAAGTGGGTTTTGCCTTACTTTACCGCCTTTCTTGCCACCATTATTAAGGGAATCATCGCAGTTTGGGTCTCTCCACACGTCATCCTTAATGAAGGGTGCAAACTGCATTTTTTGCATTGGATGAGGAGAGCATATCTTTCTCCTTCTGTCCTGGCCACATTTTACAGAGGCACAGTTGAGAGCGTTTTAACAAACCGCATCTCTGTTTGGTTTAGTGGTTCGCCTCAGATAGAAAGTCCATACAGAGAGTGGTAAGGACAGCAGAGAAGATTATAGGAAGCTCGCTTCCCGTTATTCAGGATGCGGCTATGTGCTTAGAGTTCAAAGCCTTAGAGACTTTAGAGGCTTAGAGACACACACACATCCCCACACACACACACACACACTTTACGGTCTGTTTCTGTTGCTCCCCTCTGAGAGGAGGTTTCTAAGTATTTCTAGCGGGATTATCAGATTCTGTAACAGCTTTGTTCCCTATGCCATCAGTCTGGTAAACTCACAAGATTCGTTTCTCTCGCCATGTACATGTATACATCCAAAGTAGACTGTGTTGTTTCTCTGTGTCATATAAGATATGTCTGCAGATGTTTGTTTGTTTATTTATTTATTTATTTTATTTTATTTATTTATTTATTTATTTATTTTGTCATGTTTATGTAGTGTATATTGAAGCTGGTGACCCTTTGAGAGCTGTATGCAACGAAATTTCATTTTAATGTATGCCGATTAGTGTACATTCAAAGTGACAATAAAGTTATTCTAAGTTGTTAAGTTAATAACCACTGAATCTGGCCTCCCCATTGACTTTGCTTGTCAGAAGGTCGTAAAAAGGGATCACGTGACTGCAGGACACTGCAACCGTCATAAATATGAGTCGGTTGCCCAGCATGTGAATTTTTTTTAAAAAAATAATTTTTATTCAACATTTACATCTTTAACATCCTTGTTACATTTTTACAGCTTTCTGATACCGGCATCTTTGATAATGTCTATTTTATCTTTTAACCAACTATATACACGTACATTTTATATATTACTTACTAATTTCTATATTCACTACAATTTATACCTATCTGTTACACAATAATTATTTTGCTCCTCTCTAATATCTTCTCTTACGTTTATACATTTATAAACATGTGAATTTTGATCACACGACCATGGGAATGCTGAAATGGTTGTAAAGTGAAAAATGGTCATAAGTCAAGTTTTCCAGTGCCATTGTAGCTTTGAGTGGTCACTGGTCACTAAATGAACTGTTGTAAGTTGAGGACTACCTCTATTTGTTTAAGAAGAAACCAGGGTCCATGATGGGCCATGAAATAGACCAAATCAGAGGCAGCTGCTGCTGCAAAAAATATATCCCACTCCCATCTCACTTAAGGTCGCTGCTGTTTGGAAGTCAAAGCAATTCCGTGTTTAGTGGAAGAAATATCCTGAAAGAAAAACATTGGAGAATTTTTCTGTTTATACATGCATTTGGAATCTGCTCTTCAGACTAAACATGTTTGCCAGCCAACATTTTAAACCGCCTGAAATTGGTTTAAATTGGTTCATAGCGTTATACACAAACAGAAGATGTTAAACTTCACTGAAATGAGGTTGCTCATTTAGAGTTGTGGGAATCAACTCAGCCATCATCTTAGTTTCTTGTGAGAACCAGATCATTGGCCTTACATCCATCCTTACTAGGGTGCCTAGGTTAGGACACATGAAGCCAAGAATTGTGGGGCTTTTTTAGTTTAGTAAACTGTTTTAATTAGGGTGAGTGGGAGGGAAGGAAGGAAGGAAGGAAGGAAGGAAGGAAGGAAGGAAGGAAGGAAGGAAGGAAAGAAAGAAAGAAAAAAGAACGAAAAAGAACAAAAGAAAGAAAGAAAGAATATCCAACAACCAAAAAATCATTTTCTTGTAACAGCAAAAGAGGAGAAATAGAGGGAAGGAGGAGGGAGGAAGGAAGGAAGAAAGAATGAAAGAAAGAAAGAAATCCAACAACAACGAAATCATTTTCTTGTAACAGCAGAAGAAGAGAAATGGAGGGAAGGAGGAGGGAGGAAGGAAGGAAGGAAGGAAGGAAGGAAGAATATCCAACAACTAAAAAATCATTTTCTTGTAACAGCAAAAGAGGAGAAATAGAGGGAAGGAGGAGGGAGGGGGGGAGGGAGGAAGGAAGGAAGGAAGGAAGGAAGGAAGGAAGGAAGGAAGGAAGGAAGGAAGGAAGAAAGAAAGAAAGAAAGAAAGAAAGAAAGAAAGAAAGAAAGAAATCCAACAACAACAACGAAATCATTTTCTTGTAACAGCAGAAGAAGAGAAATGGAGGGAAGGAGGAGGGAGGGAGGAAGGAAGGAAGGAAGGAAGGAAGAAAGAAAGAAAGAAAGAAATCCAACAACAACAACAAAATCATTTTCTTGTAACAGCAAAAGAGGAGAAATAGAGGGAAAGAGGAGGGAGGAAGGAAGGAAGGAAGGAAGGAAGGAAGGAAGGAAGGAAGGAAGGAAGAAAGAAAGAATGAAAGAAAGAATGAATGAAAGAAAGAAAGAAAGAAAGAAAGAAAGAAAGAAAGAAAGAAATCCAACAACAACAACAAAATCATTTTCTTGTAACAGCAGAAGAAGAGAAATGGAGGGAGGGAGGGAGGGTGGGAGGGAGAAAGGAAGGAAGGAAAGAAGGAAGAAAGAAAGAAAGAGGAGAGGGGCAAGGTAAGGAGGACGAAAAGGAGAAAAGAGGGGAGAGAGGGAAAGAGAAAGAAAGAAAGAAAGAAAGAAAGAAAGAAAGAAAGAAAGAAAGAAGAAAAAAAGAAAGAAAGAAAGAAAAAGAAAGAATCCAACAACCAAAAAATCCATTTCTTGTAACAGCAGAAGTGGGGGTGGGGGTTTATTCAAAGCGATTCAGAGCGCAATCTCTTTGAAACAGTTATTGTGTTTTCATGGCTTGCTTGGAAGGGGATGTAAAAAAATAAGCCTGCTTTTGTTTCTGGATCTTGTTTCTTAATTTCTTAGCAGTCACTTGCTTCTCAGTGGGGCAAGGACCTCCCACAGTAAATTGTTGCCTTGAGAATAGTGATTTAATCTCTCCACATCCTGAATGTCGAGTGACTCTGGCATTGCTCAGATCCAGCTGTTCAACATCTGTCGCTATATGGGGGAGCCGAGGAAAGAAAGTAGGCAACATAAACCTTCCCACCCCTTTTGAACGGGCCTCGTGACATTCCACAGAAGTCCCCACCTTTCTGCAAAAATGGGGCTCAGGAACTGGTGGGATTCAAATAATTTAACAATCGGTTCTCTGCCCTAATGACCGGCTGGGTGGGCGTGGCCATGGTGGGCGTGGCCAGGGGGTATGACAGGCAGCACTTGGCCTCCTCCCTGGGAGCAAAAATGAGACGCGGGTGGGGGAGGCGTGCTGCCTCCCCGCACCCCGTTTTGGGCCTAGAGGCCTTTCTGCAGCCTCCTGGGAGTGAAAACGGGACGCGGGGAGGGCACACACACTGCACCCCATTTTGGGCCTAGTAGACCTCCCTGCACTTACCTGGGAGCCAAAATGGGGTGTGTGGGGTCTCCTGCAAGGGGCAGGGAGGGAAGGGGAGGGGCCAGCTAGCAATATAACTACCAGTTCACCCAGTGGTGGATTGCCCCCGGTTCGGATCGGTTCGCAAGGACCGGTAGTAAAACTGGCGGGAGGCTCTGCCAAGTATTATTATCAAATTTACTTGCCACCCGTCTCATGATTGAAAGGCGACTTTGAACAACATCTGAGAAAGTTTGTTCTGATCTAAATCTAATTCCAGGAGAGACCTTTTCTCTTTCCGGCACAAAGGCAAACATCCACCAGATTCCTATCCTGGCTTGTTTAACAGAAGGTCATTCTCACTCGAACCATAAATTTGAAGTTTATTAGATTTCTATACCGCTCTTCTCCCGAAGGACTCAGGGCGGTGTACAGCCATATTAAAACACATAGACTTATAAAATTTAAAACCAATTAAAATCAAATATATAAAATTTGGCCCGCGAATTAATAATACACCCATTATAAAATATAAAACACCTCATGTCGCCCAACAACTTTCCTCGTTTCCTCCTGAAATGGAACTCCTGCCCCAGGTTTAATTTCACCAACTCTTAGATTTCAGAAACGTTGCAATTCGGATCCGGTTGCCTGTTCACTTCCTCAAGTCCAACCAGCAGAATTATATTTATGGCAGACTTGACAAGGGCGTCCCGAGGAACCCAAACTGCTTTGAAGGAGAGGAAATTCAAAACACACGCAATCCTGAGCCCCATTAATCTGAATGGAAAACACACACTGGTATGTGCTGTAAATGTTTCCCCAAGGGGAACATTATAGAGCAGAGTGTTTTGCCTCAGCTACGGATCCCAAAGAACACAGCACACACAAAGTCTGTACAAACCTTAGTTTACTAAAATAAAATCAGTATTTTTTTTCAAACAAAGGCTGTTAATTAAACTTTCTTAACAGCCTGCAAGAATCCAAAGAATAAATAATCTTAATCTTACTATGGTTGGTAGAAAACCCAGAAGCAATTTGCAAAGAACGAAGATCAAGGCACGAAGGAGAGTGAACAAGTTGTTCCCTGCAAATTGCTTCAGTCGGCGTTCCTCCTTAAATAGGCTAAGGGAGTGGCCAATTAGCCCCAAGCTTTACTCTCGAGGAGACCTCCTCCTGAGGAGCCACTCCTGCCTTTTAACAGCTCTGCGCGCCTGTGCATCAAGAAGAGGCTCCTCCTCTTTGTCCTCTTCACTTATGAGAGCTTCTGGAGGTTCTGAAGGCCCTGGCTGAATCCCCGCGTCTGGCACCACATCTTCTCCAGCCTCATTGTCTGACTCAAATGCCAGCTGCACAGGCTCCTGGCGCAGCACCACACCAGCCTCCTCGCTGTCCGAATCAGCCACCAGCCGCACAGGCTGTGTATGGGCCACAACACAGAGGAATGTAGGAGGAAAAGCTTATCTTAAGAGCAAGGGAGATGTTAGGTGTGAAGCTCAAGGCTGAAAGCATTCGTTTTGCTCTTTAAAGCGCATCCTAACAAAAAGCTCCTCATCAACAGAGTCTCAGAAATATCTGAAAAATATGGCTTGAAGTTTAACACCTCAAAAACCAAGATCATGGTCGTCAGCAAACAACCCATTAATTCACCACTGATAAATTCGGAAGGAATACCATTAGAAAAAGTTGAAAAGATCACGTACCTCGGTTTTAATTGACGTGAAAGCTGGGACATGATCAGTGAAGTAAAGACAAGGATAGAGAAAGCTTGAACAGCATTCTTCAAAATGAAAAAAGTTTTCTGCAGTCACTGAAGACTGAAAATCAGGCTTGTCAGATGTTACATCTTTTCTATCCTGCTCTACGGAGTAGAGAGTTGGTTTCTGACAGAAAACCACTTGAAGAAACAAGAAGCATTTGAAATGTGGATTGACAGGCGGCTGTTACGTATAAACTGGGTTAACAAAATCACAAATGAGGAGGTGATAAGCCACCTGGTGTTGTGGCCCATCAGCGGCCTGTGCAGATTGTACCTGATTCCGACAACGAGGAGGCTGGTGTGGTGCTGCGCCAGCAGCCTACCGTAGGGCTTGATGAATGATGAAAACTCAGACTCAACCTTAGTTTAAACTGGAAAATTGTCAGCATCCTAGCCTAATGAATGAACCAGCCATCCATTGGCAAATTGGGATAAACAGCATTTACACACAATAAAGGAGAGGAAAGAAAGAAAGAAAGAAAGAAAGAAAGAAAGAAAGAAAGAAAGAAAGAAAGAAAGAAAGAAAGAAAGAAAGAAAGAAAGAGATGGAAAGAAAGAAAGAAAGAGATGGAAAGAAAGAAAGAGACAGAGATGGAAAGAAACAGAGATGGAAAGAAAGAAAGAAAGAAAGAAAGAAAGAAAGAAAGAAAGAGAAAAAACAAAAGTTGTGGGTGCTTCATCATTGGATTTTTAAGAAGAGACTGGACAGTCACTTGTCTGAAATAGTAGAAGGACTTCTGCTTGAGCAGAGGGTTGGACTAGAAGATCTTGAAGGTCCCTTCCAGCTCTATTCTGATGGGAGGGAGGGAGGGAGGGAGGGAGGGAAGGAAGGAGGGAGGGAGGGAGGGAGGGAGAAGGAAGGAAGGGAGGGAGGAAGGGAGGAAGGAAGGAAAGAAAGAAAGAAAGAAAGAAAGAAAGAAAGAAACCAACCAGAACACATCCCCACAGCAGCCAACATCCAGATAAGCAGGAATTAACACCAGACAAACAATCAAGCAGAAAACAATACTCTAATGAAGGAACTATCAAGGAGAAAATGACACTCCACTAACACCGGCAGGTTAAGCTACCATATAAAAACAAGGAGCAGACCCCACATGCACTTGCACTGAAGATGTTACCTAATCAAGTAACGAAAGGTTCCGCAACTAAACAACCAAGTTTAGAGAGCACCAAAGACTTTTGTTATCTTTTGTACCACAATTTCTTTCTGAAAGAGATGCACGAAAGCTTGTGCTACCAACAGACTACCTTGTGCTGCCCTCTTGTGGCAAACGTCAGAATAATACCTGCACGATGCACACGTGCTTGAATATAACTCCAGAGTCAATAAATAGACGGCAAAAAAGAGCGAAGGGGGCCCCATAAGATTTATCATTTCTCTTTTCCTTGGCACAATAAAAGCCTTCCCCCACTTCCTTTTAATTCCAGAGAATCAATGTGGGCTACTCTTCTTGTAAATCTTCCTCCACCACCCTGGGAGGTCTTTGCCGAATTCATCCTCTTTGGCTGAATAGGATAACAAGGAGATCTAGAAGACCCACTATTCAAATATGAAAGATTGAGGGACAAGATTTGGCCAATTCTCACGCCTCCGATGCATTATTCTTTTTAACAAGCAGCCTGATCCACATGGAGGAGATCCTGTTAGGAAGCAGCAAAACAGATCATGCCCAAAGAGAAGAAAATAGAGGTAAAATCAGGGGTGAAATCCTCCCGGTTCGGACCGGATCGCCCGATCCAATAGCGATGGCAGTGGGTGGTTCGGAGAACTGGTAGCAAAAATCCCTGCATCCCCCCCCCCATGCCCAGTTGAGCTGTGCGATCATCAGAGGCTTTTTTTTTTACTTTTAAAAGCATTTTTTCTACCACCTCTTCAGCGAAAAAAATGCTTTTAAAAGTAAAAAAAAAAAAGCCTCTGATGATCACGCGGCTCAGCTGGGATTGTCAGAGGCTTTTAAAAGCATTTTTTTCTGCAACCTCTTCAGCCAAAGAGGTTGTAGAAAAAAAAATGCCTTTAAAAGCCTCTGGCGATCCCAGCTGAGTTGCCTGATCATCAGAGGCTTCTAAAAGCATTTTTTTCTGCAACGTCTTAAGGTTGTAGAAAAAATGCTTTTAAAAGCAAAAAAAAAAAGAGTTGGCCACGCCCACCCAGTCACATTACACCCTCACCACCAAGCCACGCCCACAGAACCGGTAGGAACAAATTTTACATTTCACCACTGGGTAAAATGCAGTGGTGGGTTTCACATATTCTTGCCACCAGTTCGCCGCATGCATGCATGTCTTCCAGGATGCGCTTTGCTCGCTCATGCGCCTTCAACGCATGCACCTAGCCTCAAAAACATTGCTAAATAGGACGGCATTATGCAGTGGCTGCTACCGATTCACCCGAACCGGTCTGAACCGGCTAAATACCACCTCTGGTAAAATGGGATAAAACATTAAGAGCAATGTGCAGTGGAATGATGAAAGCTGCAAAAATCGGCATTACAGGAAATCCTCGAATTAAAACCGTTTCGTTTAGTGACCAAGTTACAATGGTACTGGAAAAAAAAAGTGACTTACGACCGGTCCTTGCACTTATGACTGTCATACATATCATCCCTGTGGTCACGTGATCACAATTTGGGCATGTGACAGCCAGAATACATATACAATGGTTGCCGCATCCAAATGTCATTGCCATTTGTGACCTTCCCAGCCAAACAACGTCAATAGTGGGAAACCAGATTCGCTTAATGAATGCACGATTCTTTTAATAACGGCAGGGATTTGCTTGACAACACGGCAAAGGTGGTCGTAAAATTGGGTGCAACTCATTTAACAACAGCCTTGCAACCCCTAGGCTGGCTGGGGAATTCTGGGAGTTGAAGTCCACCGGTCTTAAAGTTGCCAGGTTTAGATTAGTGAGTCTAGATTAGAATAAGGGAGAAAACTTTTTTTTTTTTTACAGAATAATAACAGAGTTGGAAGGGACCTTGTAGGTCATCTAGTCCAACCCCCCGCCCAAGCAGGAGACCCTACACCATTTCTGACAATTGGCAGTCCAGTCTCTTCTTGAAAACCTCCAGTGATGAAGCTCCCACAACTTCTGAAGGCAACTTCTGTTCCATGGCTGGATTGTTCTCACTGTCAGAAAATTTCTCCTTATTTCCAGGTTGAATCTCTCCTTGGTCAGTTTCCATCCATTATTCCTTGTCTGGCCTTCAGGTGATTTGGAAAATAGCTTGACCCCCTTCCTCTCTGTGGCAGCCCCTCAAATATTGGAAGACTGCTCTTGTGTCTCCCCTGGTCCTTCTCTTCACTAGACTAGCCATGCCCAATTCCTGCAACCGTTCATCGTATGTTTTAGCCTCCAGTCTCCTAATCATCCTGGTTGCTCTTCTCTGCACTCTTTCCAGAGTCTCAACTCATGACTTTAGCCCAGGTCAAGCTAGAATAGCTCTGGGCTGTATTATCACCATGGCTGGAAAGCAAAATGAAGGCAACTTTCTGCACATGTGATGGCAAAGACTGTGGCCCTTGTAAGTGGATTTCTGGGCCCCTGTTAAACCCTTCTTTATCTCCTCAGTGGATCTGTGAAGGTCTCTGAGTGCAGAAGGCACCGAGTAGGCGTGGGCACCGTAAGCTTCCTTTCCTCCAGAAACCTCACGTGAGTGGGAGCTTCATAGGAAGTGAAGCAAAATCTGTTCAGGTATTTTTTTCTAACCACAGACACCCACACAAGTCTCATCTTCCTAACTAGGGGAGGGGGCGAGGCGTCCTCCTGCTTCCTTGGCTGAGCTGATCTCCAGGCAGGGGACCCCATGCATAGGCATTTTAGTCTTGCTATCCAGGCTGCCTCTTAGGACATAGTATCATAGGGCCGGAAGGGACCTCAGAGGTCATCTACACCAACCCCTCCGCTCAAGGCAGGAAACCGATTTACGAGCACAATGGAGCCCGAACTTTCTGTTGCTAAGTGAGACATTTGTTGAGGGACTTATGCCCTGTTTTATGATCTTTCTTATCACAGTTGTTAAGTGAATCACTGCAGTTATTAATAACACCGTTCTTAAGTGAATCTGGCTTCCCCGTTGATTTTTGCTGGTCAGAAGGTGATTGCATGACTCAGGGACGCTGCAACCGTCATCGATGTGAGTCAGTTTGCCAAGCGTCTAGAATTTTGACCTCGTGACTGTGGGGAGGGCGCAATGGTCGTATGTGTGAAAAATGGTCAAAAGTCACTTTTTTCAGGGGCATTGTAACTTTGAACCAGTGGTGGGTTTCAAAAATTTTTACTACCGGTTCTGTGGGTGTGGCTTGGTGGGCATGGCATGGCTTGGTGGGTGTGGCTTGGCAAGGGAAGGATACTGTAAAATCTCCATTCCCACCCCACTCCAGGGGAAAGATACTGTAAAATCTCCATTCCCTTCTCACTCCAGGGGAAGGATATTGCAAAATCTTCATTTCCTCCCAATCAGCTGGGACTTGGGAGGCAGAGAATAGATGGGGGCGGGGCCAGTCAGATTTTTTACTACGGGTTCTCCGAACTACTTAAAATTTCCGCTACCGGTTCTCCAGAACTGGTCAGAACCTGCTGCAACCCACCTCTGCTTTGAACGCTTTGACACTAAACAAATGTCAAGGACTACCTGTACCATCCTGGTCTACCAGTTGTTGGATCAAATGGCAGCCTTTGCAGGGATCCGGCTGTGTTTTGCCCTCTGCATCCATTTTGAAAGCAGCAATAGGCCAAATCCTGAGTATTTGAGGGCTGCCACAAAGAGGAAGAGGTCAACCTCTTCTCTAAAGCACCTGAAGGCAGGACAAGAAGCAACAGATAGAAACTACTCAAGGAGAGAAGCAAGCTGGTACTAAGGAGGAATTTCCTAACAGTGAGAACAATTAATCAGTGGAATGACTTCATTCCAGAAGTTGTGGTTCATCACTGGAAAATTGTCAGCATCCTAGCCTAACGGATAAACCATCCATCCATAGGCACATAGAGAAAAACCACATTTACACACAATTTAAAGGAGAGAAAAGAAAGAAAGAAAGAAAGAAAGAAAGAAAGAGGGAGAGGGAAAGAAAAAGAAAGAAAGAAAGAAAGAAAGAAAGAGGGAGAGGAAGAGGGAAAGAAAGAAAGAAAGAAAGAAAGAGGGAGGAAGGGAGACGAAAGGAAGGGGAGAGGGAGGAAGGAAGGAAAAGAAAGAAAGAAAGAGAAAGAAAGAAAGAAAGAAAGAAAGAAAGAAAGAAAGAAAGAAAGAAAGAAAGAAAGAAACGAACGAAGGAAGGAAGGAAGGAAAAGAAAGAAAGAGGGAGGGAGGAAGAGGAAAGAAAGAAGGGAAGGAAGGAAAAGAAAGAAAGAAAGAGAAATAAAGAAAGGAAGGAAGGAAGGAAGAAAGAAAAAGAAAGAAAGAGGGAGAGGGAAAGAAAGAAAGAAAGAGAAATAAAGGAAGGAAGGAAGGAAAAGAAAGAAAGAAGGAGGGAGGGAGAGGAAAGAAAGAAGGGAAGGAAGGAAGGAAAGGAAAGAAAGAAAGAGAAATAAAGGAAGGAAGGAAGAAAAAGAAAGAAAGAGGGAGAGGGAAAGAAAGAAAGAAAGAAAGAGGGAGGGAGGGAGAGGAAAGGAAGGGAGGAAGGAAGGAAGGAAAAGAAAGAAAGAAAGAGGGAGAGGGAAAGAAAGAAAGAAAGAGAAATAAAGGAAGGAAGGAAGGAAAAGAAAGAAAGAAAGAGGGAGGGAGGGAGAGGAAAGAAAGAAGGGAAGGAAGGAAGGAAAGAAAAGAAAGAAAGAAAGAGAAATAAAGGAAGGAAGGAAGGAAGGAAGGAAAAGAAAGAAAGAAAGAAAGAGGGAGAGGGAAAGAAAGAAAGAAAGAAAGAAAGAAAGAAAGAAAGAAAGAAAGAAAGAAAGAAAGAAAGAAAGAAAGAAAAAGTTGTGGGTGCCTCATCACTGGAGGCTTTAAGAAGAGACTGGACAGCCACTATCTGGAATGGTACATGGTCTCCTGCTTGAGCATGGGGTTAGACTAGAGGACCTCCAAGGTCCCTTCCAGCTCGATTCTGATCCTTGATTCATTGATTGAACAGTTGGAACACAGATAGTAGCTGTGGTGGTGTATAAAAAAAATCTGTCCAGCTGCACCCTTCGCAGGGAAGGTTTGCAAATATTGGCCAGCATTTGGGTGCTCTGGGATGAATAGATCCGCTTCTCCTTTTCATGAAACCCTTTGATATTTGAATGCGGTCCTTTTTCCTATTCCCATAAAGCAGGGATGGGAAACCTTGGCCCTTTTATGACTTGGGGACTTCAACTCCCAGAATTCTCAGCAGGATGGCTGGCTCAGGAATTCTGGGAGTTGAAGTCCCCAAGTCATAAAAGGGCCAAGGTCCCTTCCCCACCCTTGCCATAAAGGAACAGAGGTCTTTTGATCGCTACAAAACTGCTTTGGAAGGACTGCATTCTGCAAGGAATCTGGGCATGTGCACAGGAGTTGTTTGCAACATGAACCGTGGTGGCGCAGTGGTCAGAGTGCAGTACTGCAGGCTATTTCTGCTGACTGCCTGCAATTTGGCAGTTCAAATCTCACCAGGCTCAAGGTTGACTCAGCCTTCCAAGGTGGGTAAAATGAGGACCCAGATTGTGAGGGGTGATAGGCTGACTCTGTAAACCGCTTAGAGAGGGCTGGAAAGTACTGTGAAGCGGTATATAAGTCTAAGGGCTATTTGGGGTAATGGTTAAGAGGCTGGCCTAGAAACTAGGAGAGGTGAATTCTAGTCCTGCTTTAGGCATGCAACCTGGGTGGGTGACCTTGGGCCAATCACCAGGAGATGGAGAGTTCTAGTTCAATCTTAGGCATGAAAGCTGACCGGGTTAAAAATAAAATTATATAGGTGGGATAAAAATAGAAAGGAAGGAAGGAAGGAAGGAAGGAAGGAAGGAAGGAAGGAAGGGAGGAAGGAAGGGAGGAAGGAAGGGAGGGAGGGAATACCAAGCAAGTAGGTAAGAAAGAAAAAAGGCATTTTACCTGAAACCTGAAATGCTGCACCAATGTTGTTTGTTTTTTTTACAACTTAAGCTACCATTAAAAATAATTAGGAGGTGAGCAAGGCTGGTTATTTTTATTTCAGTCTGTGATGCCAGCTGGGACTGGGCAATGGCAAAACCATCTGAACAAACAGACACACCAAAAACGTAGGATTTAGGATTTTTTTTCCAATGAGAATTTCAGATTTTGCTTAATTTTAATTTTAGCTTCCCAACGATTCTATGGGGTAGGCTAGATTGAGAGAATAACTAGCTAGCTGGATAATCTTCCTTCCTTCCTTCCTTCATCCCACCATCCCTTCCTTCCCTTTCTCCTCCTTGTGCTTCTCCTTCCTTCTCTCCTTCTCCTTCTTTCTTTCTCTTTCACCGAGCCTCCTTCCTTCCTTCCTTCCTTCCTTCCTTCCTTCTCCTTCCTTCTTTCTCCTTCTCCAAACCCCCTTCCTTCCTTCCTCCCTCCCTCCCTCTTCCCTTCCTTCCTCTTCCCTTCCTTCCTTCCTCTTCCTCTTCCCTTCCTTCCTCTCTTCCCTTCCTTCCTCTTCCTTTTTCCTTCCTTCCTCTTCCTCTTCCTTTCTTCCCTTCTTCCCTTCCTCCCTTCCTTCCCTTTCTCCTCTTTGTCTTTCTCCTTCCTTCTCTCCTTCTCCTTTCTTCTTTCTCCTTCACCGAGCCCCCTTCCTTCCTTCCTTCTCCTTCCTTCTTTCTCCTTCTCCGAACCCCCTTCCTTCCTCTTCCCTTCCTTCCTCTCTTTTCTTCCTTTCTTCCTCTTTCCTTCCTTCCTCTCCTCTTTCCTTCCTTCCTCTTTCTCTTCCCTTCCTTCCTCCCTTCCTCCCTTCGTCCCTTCCTCCCCTTTCTCCTCTTTGTCCTTCTCCTTCCTTCTTTCTCCTTCACCAAGCCCCCTTCCTTCCTTTCTTCTCCTTCTTTCTCCTTCTCCGAACCCCCTTCCTTCCTCCCTCTTTCCTTTCTTCCTCTTCCCTTCCTTCCTTCCTTCCTCTTCCTCTTTTTCCTCTCTTCCCTTCCTTCCTCTCTTCCCTTCCTTCCTCTTCCTTTTCCTCTTCCCTTCCTTCCTCCCTTCCTTCCATCTTTTCCTTTCTCCTCTTTGTCCTTCTCCTTCTTTCTCTCCTCCTTTCTTCTTTCTCCTTCACCAAGACCCCTTCCTTCCTTCTCCTTCTTTCTCCTTCTCCGAACCCCCTCCTACCTCTTCCTCTTCCCTTCCTTCCTCTTCCTCTTTCCTTCCTTCCTCTTCCTTTCCTTCCTCCCTTCCTCCCATCCTCCCTTCCTCCCCTTTCTCCTCTTTGTCCTTCTCCTTCCTTCTTTCTCCTTCACCAAGCCCCCTTCCTTCCTTTCTTCTCCTTCTTTCTCCTTCTCTGAACCCCTTTCCTTCCTCTTCCTCTTCCTCTTTCCATCCTTTCTCTTCCTCTTCCTCTTTCCTTCCTTCCTCCCATCCTCCCTTCCTTCCCTTTCTCCTCTTTGTCCTTCTCCGAACCCCCTCCTACCTCTTCCTCCCTTCCTCCCATCCTCCCTTCCTCCCCTTTCTCCTCTTTGTCCTTCTCCTTCCTTCTTTCTCCTTCACCAAGACCCCTTCCTTCCTTCCTTCTCCTTCCTTCTCCTTCTTTTTCCTTCTCCGAACCCCCTTCCTACCTCTTCCTCTTTCCTTCCTTCCTCTTCCTCTTCCTCTTCCCTTCCTTCCTCCCTTCCTTCCCTTTCTCCTCTTTATCCTTCTCCTTCCTTCCTTCTCCTTCTTTCTCCTTCTCCGAACCCCTTTCCTTCCTCTTCCTCTTCCTCTTCCCTTCCTTCCCCCCTTCCTCCCTTCCTCCCTTCGGGGGCCAGCCGGGATCACCATCCGCTCCTCTGCAGCGCCGTCCCTGCCAGCGGAGGCGGCGACAGGAGCGAGAGGTTGCGGCGGGCGCGGGGGCGAGCGGCTGGGTTGGGTGACGGAGAGCAGCAGCTGCCGCCGCCGCCGCCGCAAGAGGAGCCGCTGGGACTCGCTTGACCTAGGAGGAGCGGGCGAGGAGCAGAGCAGCTCGGCCGGGCAAAGGAGGAGGTAAGCGGGCAGAGCAGGACGGGGAAGTCCAGAGAACCCACCGAGCCAGGATGCTGCAAGCGCCCAGCATGGAAACTCTCGCTTAGCGCTTTTCCACTCCGCGAGTCGGAGCCGCCGCTTGCTAAGGCTGCGCTGGTGGGCAGTTTCCCTTCCCCGACCTTACTCTGTCCTCCCTCCAAGCAAAGAAAAGCCAGAGGAGCAAAGCTTGGCGCTGGGGATCGGGAAGAACCATCTCTCCCCCCTGCAAACCAGGTTAGAATTAACCTGGAATTAAGGTTACTTCTTTAGTAACTTCTTTGGAATTAAGGTTTCCTTCTTTAGCCTGGATCTGATCCAGTCCTGGATGGCTTGAAGCCCAGAGAAAAAGTTGCCAGCTTTTAAATCAGGGGTCCTTGGTGCCCTCTGAACTTGGTGGTTTTTCTAGCAGCCCTTTGGTGACCCAGTTAGGTGATATCATCAGTGCTGGTAGGGAAGTGGAGTTTCTTCTCAGTTTATATTCTTCTTTTTTTTTTTTAATTTTTAAAAACAACCTTTATTTTTTTTAATATTTGATTATTAAATAAATTAAATTAAATTAATAAATTAAATTTGATTATTAAATACAAAAAGATAAACTATCACATCAGCCACATACATTGTAAAATATGAAATAAAGAAAGAGAAAAGAACAGCAAGAAAGAGAAACAAGAAAAAAGGGAATGATGAAGCACCCACGATTTCTGGTGGTAGGCTGTTCCACTGGTTAATTGTCCTCGCTGTTGGGAAGTTTCTCCTTCATTTCAGGTTGCTTCTCTCCTTGATTCGTTTCCATCTGTTGTTTCATATCTTGCCTTCTGGTGCTTTGCAAAATAAGTTGACCCCCCCCTCCTCTTTGTAGCAGCCCCTCAAATACTGGGATATTGCTATTATGTCCCCCACTTAGTCCTTCTTTTATCTAAAGTGGCCCTACCCAAATCTTGCAACCGTTCTTCATATGTTTTAGCCTCCAGGCCTTTTAATCATCTTAGTCGCTCTTTTCTTTTTAATGGCTTTCCTCTCTTGGGGGTATGCTTTACTTCTTCATTATTGGTCTGATATTAATCTTGGAGTTAAATCTGCGTCGTTCACCTGGGTGGTGATTGCTGGTGGGGAAATATTTTGGCCTTTTCGGATCCTTTTTGGCTTGTTGATTGCCTCTTTTGCATAATATATAGATATCGTTTATGTCTAACGTGTCTATTGATAGCTAATTCGTCAGAGTGCCAAGGCTTCTAGAAATCCCCAAGTGTTTTTAGACTTGGCTTGGTCTAGGATGGTCACAGTTTCCCAGCTGAAAACTATGGTGTGTTGTGAAATTAAACGAGTTTTCATCCTGTTTTCTGATCGCTAGTTGGTGTTCGTGGATGCGTTCTTCTTCTTCTTTTTTTTTAATTTGATTTATATGCCGCCCTTCTCCGGAGACTCAGAGCAGCTTACAATACGTTAAGCAATAGCCTTCATACTTTTGTATATTTATACAAAGTCAGTTTATTGCCCCCACAAACTGGGTCCTCAATTTACCTACCTTAGAAAGGATGGAAGGCTGAGTCAACCTTGAGCCTGGCAAGATTCGAACTTACTTTAATTGCAGACAGCTGGTGTTAAATTACAGTGTCTTGTCTGCAGAGCTATCCAGGCTCAATTCTACCAGCTTTTAAATCCGTCTGGGCTATTGTGCTTTTCGTCAGAGATGATTTCTTGAATTCTATCCATTTATTAGCTACCTCAAGCACGGAAGCTACTGTTTTTTGGTGTTCCAGGAAGTTGGCAACCTTCCTTGGATGATGTTCCAGGCTGGGAAATTTTGTCAGGATCCTCGCTGTAAGAGAGAAAGGAGTTTTTGGGGCGAGATGAAGGAAATGAGGCCCATTCTTGATCATCTTTGGTTATAAATGTCGATTCACAAGAAATGAATGGACGGGAGCCCCTTGTTATTTTAATGGCTGGTGGAGAGTTTAAAAATCTTTACTGATCTCTTTTATGGTCCCTTACTGATCTCCTTAATGGTGTTGGAAGAGTTATCCTTCTGGGTTTAGCTCCAAGTGGGGAAAAAGACACTGGAAACATGGAGACTGCTTAGAAAGATGGTTTAATGGTGGACAGGATCACATGGTTTGAGTTCCTGAACAGAAAAGTGGGGGAGATGCTGAGAGTCCCTGGGTTTTATGCCCTCTCTGAGCTTTGAACTTCCTGGGTCCCAGAAAGAGTATTCTGATTGGTTGTCAGACTCCCAGGGAGTGGGGGTCTTAGGTAGCCTTGCTGGCTGATGTAATCTTCCCAGGTGCCATGTGGTGAGTTTCTGTTGCTAGATGGGTCCTATTGTGTTGCAGATGATGGTCCATTGACAAAGGTGGGGGGAATGAGTGAGTGACAAAGGGGGGGGGAGTGACAAAGGGGGTGGGGAGGCAGGAAGCTGCTTTTTCTTTAAAACATTTTTCTCCATTTCTCATCCAGGGAAATATATTCTGCCTTTTTAATATTTCCTAAAATATTTCATTCTTCTAGGAAAGGGGTGGGTGCTAACTTCCTACAATGGTCTCCTGCTTTAGCAGAGGGTTGGACTAGAAGACCTCCAAGGGCCCTTTACAGCTCTGTTACGATCAGGGGTGAAATGCTCCCGGTTCGGACCAGATCGCCCGATCCGATAGCGATGGAGACGGGTGGTTCGGAGAACCAGTAGCAAAAATCCCTGCCCCCCCCCCCCCGCCCCCCATGCCCAGCTGAGCTGCACAATCTTCAGAGGCTTTTTTCTTTAATTTTTAAAAGCATTTTTTCTTCAACCTCCTTTTTTTTCTTTTAAATGCCTCTGATGATCCAAGCTGAGTTTCCTAATCAGTAGAGTCTTTTTTTTCTTTTAAATGCCTCTGACGATCCAAGCTGAGTTGCCTAATCAGTAGAGTCTTTTTTTTTCTTTTAAATGCCTCTGACGATCCCAGCTGAGTTGCCTGATCGGCAGAGGCTTTTTTTCTTTTAAATGCCTCTGACGATCCAAGCTGAGTTGCCTGATAGGCAGAGGCTTTTTTTCTTTTAAATGCCTCTGACGATCCAAGCTGAGTTGCCTGATCGGCAGAGGCTTTTTTTCTTTTAAATGCCTCTGACGATCCAAGCTGAGTTGCCTAATCAGTAGAGTCTTTTTTTTCTTTTAAATGCCTCTGACGATCCAAGCTGAGTTGCCTGATCGGCAGAGGCTTTTTTTCTTTTAAATGCCTCTGACGATCCAAGCTGAGTTGCCTGATCGGCAGAGGCTTTTTTTCTTTTAAATGCCTCTGACGATCCAAGCTGAGTTGCCTGATAGGCAGAGGCTTTTTTTCTTTTAAATGCCTCTGACGATCCAAGCTGAGTTGCCTGATCGTCAGAGGCTTTTAAAAGAAAAAAAGCCTCTGCCGATCAGGCAACTCAGCTGGGATCGTCAGAGCCTTTTGAAAGCATTTTTTACAACCTCTTCGCCAAAAAGGTTGTAGAAAAAATGGTTTTAAAAGTAAAAAAAAAAAATGGCCACGCCCACCCAGTCACATTATACCCCCCACCCCCAAGCCACAGAACCGGTAGTAACAAATTTTAGATTTCACCACCGGTTACGATTGATTGAGAACGAAGAGATTAGCCATGGGGACAAATGCCAAGACCCCTGATCTAGGCTGAGTTTACCCATTAAAACTAGACTAGCCACGATTGAATTGCTCAGCTGGGGTATCGGCGCGATGTAAGTGAACATGCTGTGGTTTTCTTTTGCAATTTGTGTTGACCACACCATCACACTCACCCCTTACAGAGTGTGTGTCCTTGGGCCTCATGTGAACAACTCCGGTGTCCTGTTAACCTGGATCTCAGATGAAGCATGTGGTGACAGAGCTGTGAAATACCATTCGGTATTTATGGATGAATTTGGGTACCAAGTTCTGGTGGCCAATGTTTGTAGGATGTCAGGACTGGATTTTTGCAGGACTGCTGACACCCTAGTCTTTTTCCTACCCAATTAAATGAAGTAAAGCATATTTTCTTCCTTCTTTTAAGAGCTCTTGGGTGGTGGGGAGAGAGAGACCTCAACCGTTGCCCCCAGCAAAAAAATTCAGCTTGCTTCAACTTGCAATAAATCTGATTACTTCAACAGCTTTTGAGGGAAAAATAGAGGGATTTTTTTTTACTGTGTAGGAGAATATGATTATAGGCCGTCCTTCACTTAAGATCACAACTGAGCTCAACATTTCTGTTACTAAACAAGACAGTGAAGTGAATTTTGCTCCGTTTTATGACCTTTCTTCCACAGTTGTGTTAAGTGAATCGCCGCAGTTATTTCGTTAGTAACACGATTGTTAAGAGAATCTGGATTCCCCGTTGACTTCGCTTGTCAAAAGGACGCAACAGGGGATCACATGATCCCAGGAGACTGCAACCGTCGTAATTATGAGTCAGTTGCCATGTGTCTGAATATTGATCACGTGAGCATGGGAATGCTGCAACGGTCATAAGTGTGGAAAAAAAGGTCATAAGTCACTTGTTTCCAGTACTGTGGTAACTTCTAAACCAATGATTGTAAATTGAGGGCTACCTGTAGATTATTTTTTTAATGGTTCCTTATAGTTTTGTTTTTTTTAGTGCTTGGTTATTTATTTTTATTTTATTTATTTATTATTTAAATTTCTATACCGCCCTTCTCCTTTCGGACTCAGGGTGGTGAACAGCCAAAAATAAAACATTTGTACACAAAAGTTAAAATAGTTTTAAAATAATTAATTAAAGTTTGGCCCATAATTTATTTCTCCAAAGTTGCTCTTAGTCCTGTTTACACAGAGAGTGTAAACTGCACAAAGCAGGTTACGATTGAAGTGGCCTCAAAAATTTAAGTACGTGTGTAATAAATAATCCATCTGGTCGAACAAAGTTTTTCATTTGTGGCAGTTAAAGAAATCAGTTAAATTAGACTTGCAAATGTGTTTGGGGCATGTCGTTATACCCTGGTACAAATGAAAACAGATGGAAAAAAAGAGATGCATACAGCTTTACGATCAAAATTGAGCCCAAAATTTCTGCGGTTAAGTGAGACATTTTTAAAATGAGTCCCCCCCCCATTTGACGGCCTTTTCTTGCCACCGTTGCTAAGTTAATCACTGCAGTTAATAAGTTAGTAACCTGAGGATGGGGGGAGAGTTTTGAGGGGAACAGACAGAATCGTCCCTTTGAAATAATTCAGCGGCTGAATGATTTGTCAAAGTAGAAAAAGGCATTTTTCCGCTGTCGCAGAGCTCAGTACAAACCGTAACGGGTTAAAGTTACAAGAGAGTTGGTTTTAGCTGAGGTTTTAACTGAGGTAAAAAAATCTCGATTAAGCTGGCTTAAAGCTGGAATTTGGGAAATTTAGGGCCCTTCATCGCTGGGGGAGGGGAAAATTTTTCTTTAGAGTACGTATTTCCCCGTTGCAACAGGGAATCCATCTTTAGGAGCTGTGCAGGTGTGCAATTTTGCTAAAATATCACATAGGGTGGTACAAACCTGTTAGGCCTCTCTGTTAGATGTGTAGCCGTCAGACATTGCAACCGTATCAAATTTGGCCGATGGAAATCAAAATTAGAGAAACTGCCTATTGTTGGTGGTAGGGAAAAGATTTGATGGGTGTGGGAAGTGTGTTTTTGTTGAATCTGAGAGTGTGATGAGGCAGGCAGATGGCAAATGGAATACCATTAAAAATGGTATTCGTCAAATATGAGCGAGCCAATTTGGTCTATGCAGGGGTCAGCAACCTGCGGCTCTGGAGCCGCATGTGGCTCTTTTACCCCTCTGCTGTGGCTCCCTGTCACTCAAAATATGCGTCACAACCGCCAATGTGCGACACCCGCCGGCATGTGATTTATTGAGCTTTTCAACCCCCGGTAGACCAACCATGGATAAATCCAAGAAAAGAAAAGTTTCAGAAGAAAACAGAACGATTAATTCAACTACAGATGCTAGTTTTGTGGCTGCTCAAGAAATAGGTACCGGAAGGGTTTTGTGGCTCCCGGTGTTTTCTTTTCTGTGGGAAATGGGTCCAAATGGTTCTTTGAGTGTTTAAGGTTGCAGACCCCTGGTCTAGTGGCTAAGGCACCAACCTAGAAAGCAGGAGACTGTGAGTTCTAATCCTGCCTTAGGCATGAAAGCCAGCTGGGTGACTTTGGGCCAATCACCAGGAGATCTAGTGAATTCTGGGAGTTGAAGTTCAACCCATCTTAAAGCTGGTAAGATTGAGAAAAACTGCATTAAGGTAAATATTTAGTGTAATTTCATTCAGCAGGCCTGATTGGCTAGGATGTCACTCAATCCTAGTAGTCAATCCTTGAAGATTGACTACTACACAGGACTCTGCTTTGGGACCATTTAAGTTTGTTGTAGACAGGAGTCCCAATGACTGGGTTCCCACAATATATGGGAGAATAAACTACCCTATGCCATTTTAACCTAGTTAACCTGTTGTGTGAACCAAATCTCTAAGAAGGTTCATTGTCAAAAGAAATGGTTGATTTCCTAACTTTTGGGGACCATATTGCAGAATTTGATAGGTCTTCTAAGACATAGTATTTTTATTTTATGCTGTCTGCAGGTTTAGTAGTAATAGCAATAGTAAAATTTCATTCAAGGAGCATTTGATGTGTATAAACCATCTTGTAAATCGCAAGTCCCAGATAGATTGAGGGGAGTTGGGGTTTTTTTTCCCCTTTCCTTGTCTAGATTTTTGGCTTGCCTTCCAAAACTGCTTCCGTATTGCTCTGTGTCTAGTTGAAAATTCAATTTCGGTATAGGATATTGACTCATAAAGATTTTCAGTCAGTGAGACATTTTTTAAAAAATGGGAGAGGATATTGTAATATTGCAAGATTAGACCTTCTGATTCATCTGGATGGGGGTCTTGTCTGTTTTTGTGTCTTTGTGTAGTGTGTGTGTGTCTGTCCCCTTTGAAATGTTGATCAGGCTGGCATCTTTCTCTTCTGCTCATTAAGTCTTGTACAGTCTTGTGAATTGTGTGAGGCCCCGGTGCTGAAAAAAGAGATCGGCTGAGTCTGTGGAAGTGGTTTCACCAGGAAACGCCTTGTCAAAGTTCCAGGAAATTGAACTGTTTGAATAAAACAAGAGAGACAATTCTGGCAAGCAATGTGTTCTCTGGTTTTTGAAAAGTATAGGTGTAACTGATGGGGTTGTAAGAAACTGCTCAAAATACCAGCCAGTTCAGTAATTCTTTGTACCATTATTATTATCATCTTTTATTCATTAAACATGAAACACAGTCAACTGAACATTCAAAAATGCATCACAAATACCATTAACTGGTGCGAATGGTTGATACGGGTTGCTGCCAGCCTCCTGGGTATCAACCAAGTACCTTCTTAAGATGTACGATGTTCCGAGTAGCGCAGTTTTTTGCAGTTCCGCTGGTGTTATTGCAGGAAGCTGCAATTTGTTAATGTATCTTATAAAATTCTTGGACACGGTGCCAAGTGCCCCAATGACAATGAGTATCGCTGTTACATGTTTCATCCATAACGGTGTAGTTTCGATGGCCAGGTCGCGATATTTCATAATTTTTTCCAGTTCTTTTTCTTCGACTCGGGCATCTCCTGATACAGCGATATCAATAAACTGTGCACTTCGGCCCTCGGTAACCGTGATATCTTTATTATTATTATTATTATTAGTAGTAGTAGTATGTAAAATATCAAAATATAATTGACAAATATGTCAATATATTCCCTGCTAGGCAGGGTGGATTTGATTTAAATCGAGTTGATTTAAATCACAATTTAAATCATGATTTAAATCACTAGTAAAAAGGCTTGATTTAAATCAACTCAATTTAAATCATAATTTTTAAAGAGCAACTGTCATCTCTGCTACTCCTTTGACCCACTGTTGACTCACCGATAGTCCCAGTGTTGCATGCTACATAACTAAGCTCCATTTCATGCTGAATAAGCTAAATTATTTATGTATCTTAAATAGAAAACTATCTTACGATAGATTTTTACCCCAAAAGTTTTTTATTAAAATAAATTCGATAAAAATAAAAAAAATCCGATTTAAATCAAAAAAATCTGATTTAAATCAAAAAAATGTGATTTTTTTTTATTTTATTTTTTTTAAAAAAATCATTGATTTTTATCCACCCTGCTGCTACGTATGGAATCCAAACTGAAGCATCTATCAATAGAAGAGAATATTTGTAATAAAAAATCCCTTCCTTGTACCGCTACAAAGCCACTCCCCCAAATCCCAAAAGTATTTTTTTAAAAAGTAGATTTTCAAATGAATATCGTTTCAAAATAGATCCTTTAGAGAAATAGTTCTTAACCTTGAGAACTTTTAAGATGTCCGGATTTCTAGAATTGCCCAGCCAGCATGTTGAGAATTTCAGATATCAGGAAAATTCATTCTTGTGGGTCCATTCCAAAAAATAAAAAAAGTGAGATCAAATTTCACCTTCAAATGCAAATTAAATACGTTTCTCACACAGATTTCCCCTGGAAGATATTGGAGGTGTAAAAGTAGATTAAAAATGGATTGTGAAAGAAACTGGGTAGAATTACCTGCTTTATTTACTAAATGCATGCCTTGTTTTTTTAAAAAAAATAGTATTTTCTGTGATTAACCGGTCACATAATTTTGTGGGCTTTATTCTTTGAGACCACAGCTTGCCCCAAAGTCAGAGGTCTGCTCAAGAATTGGAGGGAAGGAGTGATAAGGTGAATAAAATTTAAACAGATAAAAATAGGCTGAAGAAAAATTGGAGGGGGAACTCTGCCTCACTACAACTATAGACCTGTTGTTCCCCTCATGAATAATTACTTAATATTATTTACTTCATTACTCATTATTATATGAACTTTAAGATGTGTGGACTTCAACTCCCAGGATTCCCCAGCCAGGAATTCTGGGAGTTGAAGTCCATACATCTTAAAGTTGCTAAGGTTGAAAAACCCTGAGCTGGGAGCTACAAAAGACATCTGTTTTTGTGCAAATTTGTTTAGATTATTCTCTTTTAATTAAATTTATTTCCAAACTTGTAAACTGTTACCCATTTAATGATTGAGGACTTTCAGTAACCAAAGCATGTTATGTGTAGTCCTCACCTTGCAATCGAAATTGAGGCCAAATTTACTGTTGCTAAGTGAAACACTTCTTAAGTGACCTCAAAGGTGCTTTTTTCAGGAGGCAACTAGACTTTCTGGTTTTTCTTTGACGACGTTTCGCTTCTCATCCAAGGAGCTTCTTCAGCTCTGAAACTTTGTTAATTTGTTAACTGACTTTTGCCCCATTTTATGACCTTTCTTACCACAGTTGTTAAGTGAATCACTGCAGTGAGTCACACAGGTTGTTAAGAGAATCTGGTTTACCGCATTGGCTTTGCTCATCAGAAGATCACAAAAAGGATCACGTGATCCTGGGACACTGCAACAATCCTAAATATGAGTCAGACATTTGTCAAATATCTGAATTTTGATCATGTGACCATGGGGATACTCCAAGGGTCATAAGTGTGAAAAACAGTCATAAGTCACTTTTTTCAGTGCTGTTGTAACTTTGAAAGGTCACTAAACGAACGGTTGTATGTCAAAGACTTGAAGCAAGTTGCAGACTGTTGTGGCCCGTCAGTGGCCTGTGCGGATTGTAGCTGACTCTAACAGCAAGGAGGCTGGTGTGGTGCTGCGCCAGCAGCCTGTGCAACTGGCACTCAAGTCGGACAGTGAGGAGGCTGGAGAAGATGTGGTGCCGGAGGCGGGGATTCAGCCAGGGCCTTCAGAACCTCCAGAGGCTCCTTTAAGTGAAGAGGACGAAGAGGAGGAGCCTCTTCTCAATGCACGGGCACGCAGAGCTGCCAAAAGGCAGGAGTGGCTCTTCAGGAGGAGGTCTCCTCAAGAGTAAGGCTTGGGGCTAATTGGCCACTCCATTTAAGGAGGAATGCCGACTGAAACAATTTGTAGGGAACAACTTTAGTTCACTCTACTTTGCGTCCGGATTCTCTGCAAATTGCTTCTGGGCTTTCTGCCAACCTTAGTAAGATTGTGATTACTTTATCTTTGGTTTCTTGTAGGCTGTTAAGAAAGTTTATTAACAGCCTTTGTTTTGAAAAAGACTGAGTTATTTTAGTACATTAAGTTTTGTACAAACTTTGTGTGTGCTGTATTCTTTGGGGTCCGTAGCTGGGACAGAACAGAGACGGATTCTTGCTCACTCACAAGCTGCCAGCAATTACTCCATCAATTAATACTTAAGGATTCCATGGGTACCTGCTTGAGCCGGGGGTTGGACTAGAAGACCTCCAAGGTCCCTTCCAACTCTTGTTATTCTGTTATTCTGCTTCCTCTTTGTTCTTAGTAATACTGAGATTTAGAGGATTTGTTTTTCTGCCTCCTAAACTGCTTGCATCAGCTACTTGCAAATCTGCATTAGCGACAAACTTCAAAGAGAGACCATTGAAAACGAAAGGGAGCGTATCTTGTTTTTTTTAAATTTGGAGGCTGCCCGACTCCCTTTTTAAAATATTTATTTTCCCTTTTCTTCTTTAACTTGGGTAGCTGGATAGCCATTTCCCCCTAATTCTAGAACAGGGATCTTCCCTATTTTAAAAAGAAGCGGGGAGATTCAGAAACTGAATTAGTTAAAGACTGTATGATTAAGTGGGCACAGAATTTTGAAGAACCAGTGATGCTGGAAACATGGGAAAAAATTTGGGTTCAGAATGTTAAATTTACACAGTCGCAGAACCTGAGAGAAAATTTTTATAAAATGTTTTATAGATGGCATTTAGATCCCAAAAAGTTGTCATGTATGTACCCTAATGTTCAGCCAAAATGTTGGAGATGTGAATGTTTGGATGCCACGTATTATCATGTTTGGTGGACCTGTAGGAAAGTTAAGGCTTTTTGGATAAAAATTTGGTGGGTCATGCAGAATGTTTTGAGGAAAAAAATTCAATTTTCTCCACAGTTGTTTTTATTGGGTATAGTTAAGGGTTTTACACGGGGTGAGATAAAACTGATATTGTATATGATAACAGCAGCAAGATTGTTGATAGGTAAATATTGGAAGAATGAAGCTTTACCCACTATCGAGGAATGGACTTTGAAGATGGCTAGTTTTGCTGAGATGGCGAAGATTTCAGCATATTTAAAAGACTGTTCACAAGAGACTTATGAATGGGAATGGAAAAGGTGGATAGAATATGTTCAGAACAAATACCAAACTAGAAAGTATCAAATAGCTTTTATTTGAAAATAATGTATTAGAAATATTTTAATGTATTAGAAATATTTTAATGTAAAGAGATAAAGAGGAAAAATTATACAGGGGGAGGGATGGGTTTAAGCTTGTTTACTAGTGTTATTAGTTATGAGTATATAATAGGGAAGTCTGGGGGGGGGAGGGTTAGGGAGGGTTAGGGAGGGTTTGGGGAGGGAGGTGGGGGGGTGAAAAAAGGGGTGAAAATCTAATTGTAAAACTTTTGCAATAAAAAAAAAAAAAAAGAAGCGGGGAGTGTGTTGGTGAGGTGTTTTTTTTTTTTTTTAAAGGTAGGAGATTATTAACGCAAAGTCACAAAAATGTTTCAGAAGAACCCGTGACTTTAAGGGCATAATGCTTGAGTTAGCTTTTCCTTTTGCACCAGCCCAAATTCCCATTGGAAGGAAAGCAGGATGGCTTGTTTACAATCCTGTGCTAAAACATACCAACATTATCCAGCCTTGTGGCTTCCAAATGTGTTGAATGCCATTCCATAATCCCCAGCCAAACACCAGCTGTGGATGATACCAAATTAGCAGACCCAGTCATCCAGTTTCATGGTTATATGTATGATTATAATGTAGGTGGGTACTATTTCAGATTGATGCTGACCTGTTCAGAGGGAGGGAGGGAGGGAGGGAGGGAGGGAGGGAGGGAGGGAGGGAAGGAAGGAAGGAAGGAAGGAAGGAAGGAAGGAAGGAAGGAAGGAAGGAAGGAAGGAGAGAAAGATAGAATGGAGAGGGAGGGAAGAAAGGAAGAAGACAGAGAAATAGTGGGAGGGAGGGAGGGAAGAAAGGAAAGTGAGAAGGAAGGAAGGAGGGAAGGAAGGAGAGGAAAGGGGAGGGAGGGAAGGAAGGAAAGAGAGGAAAAGAGGGAAGGAAGGAGAGGAAAGGGAGGGAGGGAAGAAAGGACAGAAAGGAAAAGGGAGGGAAAGAAGGAAAGAAAGATAGGGAATAGAGAGGGAGAGAAGAAAGGAAGAAGACAGAGAAAGGGGCTGAGAGGAGGGAGGGAGGAAACAAAGAGGGAGGGAGGGAAGATGGGAAGGAAGGGAGGAAGGAAGGAGAAAGAGGGAACAGAGGAAGGGATGGAAAGAAGGATGGAAGAAAGTAAGGAAGGAGAGAGGAAACAGAAAGAAGGAAAGAGAGAGAAAGAGGGAGAAAAAATGGAAGGAGAGGCCAAGGAAGGAAGGAGAGAGTGGGAGGAAGGCAGGGAAGGAAGAAGCTATCAAAACCCGAAAGTAGAAAGTGAGAAATAGAGAGGAAAGGAAGGAAAGATGAAGAATGGAGGAAGGAAGAGAGAGAAGTGAGAGAGACACAGAGAAAGGAAAAAAGAAAAGAGAAAAGCAAAAATGAAAAAGAAAGAGAGAGAGAGAGAGAGAGAGGAAAAACTGCAGGAGTATTTACTTTCTTGAATGAAGAGGTAGATTATAGAGTTTCAGTTTTGAAACTTGGCACAAGGCCAGAGCATCCCAGCAAGGCTGATCAGGCTTATAAAAAGACAAAGTCATACAAAGGGGGGGGGGCTGGAGGGAACCAGGATGCTCAGTCTGGAGAAGGGAACCTGGGAAGACGGAGCGTGGGTGCCTGAAAAGTTTCCGCATGAAGAACGAGAAGGCATTTCCTGGACTTTTGTGGCTTTTCCAAAGGGGCTGCCATAAAGGAAGAAAAGTCTGCCTCCCGCCCCCATTACAATCCACTTTCCCACGCCCACAAGAGAACTAGAATTCCCAAACAGAAGGCTAGGATTCCTCTTGACACCCACGCATTTAGTTATCCCAGCTTTTGAGATGCAGATCTTTCCACCCGGAAAGAATTGCAGCCGACACCAGCATTTCTCAAGCAATTTTAAGCCGGGTGGACGTCAACTCCCAGAATTCCCCAGCCGGCGTAGCTACTTCTATGTTTCGCAGTCAGTATGTCTATGGCGATTCTCAGTCCTCCAGGTCGTAGTTGTCGCAAAGATGCTTTTTTTCAAGAGGCAACTGGACTTTCTGGTTTTTCTTTGAAGACGTTTCGCTTCTCATCCAAGGAGCTTCTTCAGCGCTAACTGGATGATGGGGAATGGAAGGATTTATACCCCTTGCAGACAAGCCACTCCTTTGAAGACGACAAAGTCCATATTTTGGACAGAGAGGATCGCTGGTTTGACGGAGGGGGTTAAAGAGGCCATCTACCCTGCTTCCCCGAAAATAAGACCCAACCGGAAAATAAGTCCTAGCATCAGGGATGGGTTCTAAATTTTTTTACTACCAGTTCTGTGGGCGTGGCTTATTTTGTGGGCGTGGCTTGATGGTCATGTGACAATTCTTTAGGATTTAGCAGAGGTACTGGTCTACCAGGCTTTTCACTGCTTGCAGAGCTGTACTGATCTACCCATTTATTTTTGCAGGCACTGATCTATTCATGTATTTTTGCAGGCACTGATCTACTCATGTAGTTTTGCAGCCACTGGTCTACCCATGTATTTTTGCAGGCACTGGTCTACTCATTTGTTTGCTTTTAACACTGATCAGCTGTAGGGCGGCCCTTTGAAGCCCTGCGGCAAGAGTTTAAACAGTTTTTTCCCCTCTAGCCATCAGCTGGGACTCAGGAGGCAGCAATAGATTGGGGGTGGGGCCAAATAAAAGGTAAGAATAACGCGGGGGGTGGGGGGTGCAGAGGGCAGGGGGGCAGAACCGGTTTGGTGAGGTCATATCGGCTCGGGAGAACCGGGCCAAACCGGGAGGAACCCACCACTGGCTAGCATGATTTTTCAGGATGCCTGTAATATAAGCCCTATTCCAAAAATAAGCCCCAGTTAATATTGTCAGCAGATGGAGGCGTTTAGTACTGTATTTCCCCCAAAATAAGACCTAACTGGAAAATAAGTCCTAATGCGTCTTTTGGTGCAAAACTTAATATAAGACCCGGTTTTATTTTCGGGGAAACACAGTATGTCAAAATTTACCAACCCTCTCCCAACAGATGGGGAGGGATATGTCATCATCTATCTCCATCATCTATTTCCAATCTACAATACAGTCCTTCCAACAGTTCCAAGCAGGCTCCACACCCATTTGCACCACTCGGGTGATCCTGATGACACAGATAAATCTCCAGGTGACTTTTAACAACCCACTATTTGAATGCAAATGTCCACCTGTCTGCAACGAGTATAAATCCTTCCATTCCCCACCATCCAGTCAGAGCTGAAGAAGCTTCTTGGATGAGAAGCGAAAAGCCTTCAATGAAAAAAAACCAGAAAGTCCAGTTGCCTTCTGAAAAAATGCCCCTTTCGGACAGAGTCCGAAGAGCCTTGGTAGTACAGTGGTTTAAAGCACCCTGTTATTAACACAGCTGCCTGCAATTACAGCAGGTTCGAATCTTACCAGGCTCAAGGTTGACTCAGCCTTCCATCCTTTCTAAGGTAGGTAAATTGAGGACCCAGTTTGTGGGGGCAATAAGCTGACTTTGCATAAAATATACAAAAGGATGAAGGCTATTGATTAACACATTGTAAGCCGCCCTGAGTCTCCGGAGAAGGGCGGCATATAAATCAAAATAAAAAAAAAAAAGAGTCAATATGGTTGCAGAATTGTGGGAATCTACCACTTTGCCTGAACCGGCCCGAACCGGCTGAATCCCATCACTGCATAAGGAGCCTTGGTGGCACAGCAGACTAAAGCACTGTTAAGTAATACCAGCTGCCTGCAATTACTGCAAGTTCAAATCTCACCAGGCTCAAGGTTGACTCAGCCTTCCATCTTTTCAAGGTAGGTGAAATGAGGACCCGGATTGTGGGGGCAATAAGCTGACTTTGTATAAAAAAGAATACCGCTGGCAGGGGGGGGGGAGGCGAAAGCTCTATTAAGCAGGTATATACAAAAGTATGAAGGCTATTGCTTAACGCATTGTAAGCCACCCTGAGTCTCCGGAAAAGGGCGGCATATAAATCGAACCAAATAAATAAATAAATAAATTTATCCTGATTTTAGGGAGCCAACAGATGCTCCCCCAGGGCTGCAGGACTCTGCAAAACAATGCCATTCTGCAAAACCTGGCTTGTTGGCCGAAGAAAGGTGGTTTAAACAAACCCAGTTTCAAAAGACAGCGCTCCCAAAAGAGCGACAGACGCCGAGAGTTTTCCAGCCCTTTCAATTGTCCGAGCCGCACCTATTCCCAAGGTGTGAACATGAGATCCAGTGTACGAAACCAGAGATGTTGGCCTTAGCTAAAGCTGCTTTTTAATTATAGGAAGTACAGCTTATTTTCCACGAAGAACACCAGCACCAAGACTTCTAAGCTCTCTTGTTAAAAAAAAGAAAGAAAAAGATAGAGGGTTGTAAGATCTGAAAATGCTGGGGGGGGGGGGTTCTTCTTGTTCTATAAGCCTTAAACCCCAAGAAGACATGGGGGTGAGGATTATCCTTTTCATTATATACAGTGGTGGCCAAAATTGTGGAAACCTTTTGGGAAAAGTGTATTTTTGAGGTTTGATGGCTAACAACACCACTTTTTTTTGGAGTTTCAAGATAATCCTATTCCACTGCTGGAATGGCCTGGGAATAGACCAGACCTTCACCCAATGGAAAATCTATGGAGCCGAATAAAGAAACTTGTGAGTCAGAAGCAACCCAGCAATAAAACTCAGTTAATAGAAGCCATCATTCAATCTTGGTTTCACATTAGAACAGCTGCAGAACTAAAAGACTTAGCTCACTCCATGGGAAGACATCGTAAGGCCGTAATTCATACTAAAGGTTACCCAACTAAATATTAACTGACATGGGGATAATTTTTGTATATCTCGTTTTTTTCTATGGTGATCATTTTTACATATCTCGCTTTTTCTATGTGCTTCACTTTTCTTCTTTATACGGTAACTATTCTAATAGCAAATCCTTCATAAAAGTTATTGCATTACATTTTTGATTAAATTATCTTTCCATTGATATATAATTTTATGGTACTACTCCCCACAAAAATGGTGTTATTAGCTCATTTTAGAAAATACACTTTTCCCAAAAGGTTTCCACAATTTTGGCCACTACTGTAGGTAGTCCTCGACTTAGGGACTGGTCGAAGTTACAACAACACTGAAAAAAAGTGATT
Source organism: Pituophis catenifer annectens (assembly GCF_029215685.1). Taxonomy (NCBI): domain Eukaryota; kingdom Metazoa; phylum Chordata; class Lepidosauria; order Squamata; family Colubridae; genus Pituophis; species Pituophis catenifer. Next base: position 86,296,322 of record NW_027256887.1, read on the forward strand.
GATGACTGTTTTTCAACCTTATGACCATTGCAAGCGTCCGCGTGCCGACGTGATCAAAATTCGGGCACTTGGCAATTGGTTCCTACCGTACTTATGACGGTTGCAGTGTTGTGGGGTCATGCGATCCCCTTTTTCGGATGATGACAGATGGGATACACATGATCAGTGGGTTTTTCCTCTAGAAAAACAGCTTCGGGTCAGTAAATATACCTGAGGCCCACTTATTTAACGACAGCAGAAAAATCCCAGAATTAAGGAGAAATTTCGTGACAATGAGAACAGTGCCTTCCGGAATTGTGGGTTCTTAAGGAGAGACTGGACAGCCATTTGTCCAAAATGATATAGACTGATAGCATGATAGCAGTCTTCCAATATTGGAGGGGCTGCCACAGAGAAGGGGGGGGGGTCAAGCTATTTTCTAAAGCACCTGTAGGCCAGACAAGAAATAATGGATGGAAACTGACCAAGGAGAGATTCAACCTGGAAATAAGGAGAAACTTCCTCTTTTTTTTTTTTAAAAAAAAAAGTTTTTTATTTTTATTTCTCATAAACACATTTACATGTACAGTCATTTCCATCATTTTTCATTCCTCTTTTCTTTTAACTTTCATTTTTCATTTTTACTTTTTCGGGGCTGCTCTTTTACCCTTTACCTTTACTCCAACCTTTCTTCTTCTTCTCCCCTTCTCTTCCTTCCTGTTTCTCCTCCTACTTCCTTCATTCTTCCTCTCCTTCTCTTTCTTACTTCTCCTTCTCTTCCCCCACTCCTTTCTTCTTCCCCCCTTCTAACCTTCTCCTCTGCTCCTCTTTCCCCTCCCTTTTCTTCCTCTCCTTTTCCCTTTTTTCTTAAGGAGAAACTTCCCGACAGTGAAGATAATTAGCCAGTGGAACAGAAGTTGCCTTTGGAAGTTGTGGGAGCTTCATCACTGGAGGCTTTCAAGAAGAGACTGGACTGCCATTTGTCAGAAATGGTGTAGGGTCTCCTGCTTGGGGTGGGGGTTGGACTGGACTGGACTGAACTGGACTAGAGTAGAGTAGAGTAGGATAGGATAGGATAGGATAGGATAGGATAGGATAGGATAGGATAGGATAGGATAGGATAGGATAGGATAGGATAGGATAGGATAGGATAGAATGGGATAGAATAGAATAGAATAGAATAGAATAGAATAGAATAGAATAGAATGGGATGGGATGGGATGGGATGGGATGGGATGGGATGGGATGGGATGGGATGGGATAGAATAGAATAGAATAGAATAGAATAGAATAGAATAGAATAGAATAGAAGAACAGAGTTGGAAGGGACCTTGGAGGTCTTCTAGTCCAACCCTCTGCTTAGGCAGGAAACCCTACACCACTTCAGACAAATGGTTATCCAACATCTTCTTAGAAACTTCCAGTGTTGGAGCATTCGCAGCTTCTGCAGGCAAGTTGTTCCACTGATTAATTCTTTTAACTGTCAGGAAATTTCTCCTTAGTTCTGAGTTGCTTCTCTCCTTGATGAGTTTCCACCCGTTGCTTCTTCTCCTGCGTTCAGGTGTTTTGGAGAATAGCTTGACTCCCTCCTTCTTTGGGGCAGCCCCTGAGATATTGGAACACTGCTATCGTCTCTCCCCTAGTCTTTCTTTTCACTAGACTAGATATACCCAGTTCCTGCAATCGTTCTTCATATGTTTTAGCCTCCAGTCCCCTAATCGTCTTTGTTGCTCTTCTCTGCACTCTTTCTAGAATCTCAACATCTTTTTTATATCGTGGCGACCAAAACTGGATGCTGTATTCCAAGTGTGGCCTTACCAAGGCATTATAAATTGGTATTAACACTTCATGTGAATCTCTTATTGCATATTCTCTCCCCTTCTCTCCCCCACCCCCAAGGGCCATTAATTTAAGGTTCCACTAACTAGTTAATGTTACTCGGTCCAATATATAGTGTATAAACATCTATTAAACCATTGACAATGTCATATTTAAGCAGAGAGGAATGATCTGTGGGATGTCCATTAAGTCCAGTGTAATATAACTCTTTTCTCCCTGTGCTTAAATGTTAACCTCTGCAAGGTTGCCTAAGGACACATTTTTGTCCCTAGTTCCCCAGCCAACAGTTCATTTCATGACAATTAAAAGACAAAGGCCACTCTTTTGAAGGCAGGGAAGTCCACATTTTGGACAGTCGGGGCCGCTGGTTTGAAAGAGGGGCCAAGAGGCCAACTACGTCAAAACTGAACAGCCCTCTCTCAACAGAAGGGAAGGGATATGACATTCTCTATCTCCAGTCTATAATGCAGTCCTTTCATCTGGTTTTTCTTTGAAGACGTTTCGCTTCTCATCCAAGAAGCTTCTTCAGCTCTGACTGGAAGGTGGGCGATGAAAGGATTTATACTCCTTGCAGACAACTGGTCATTTGCATCCTTTTAGAGAGTCGTTATTATAACCTAGGCTTCTTGAGTCTTTAAAACACACGAGTAGTCCCAAAAACCTCTTTTATTGCAATAGCTGTGAATTACGTTCATTCACAGCTGAGTCCCAATTCTGCAACCATACGGACTGTGTCCAAAAGGTGCATTTTTTTCAAGAGGCAACTGGGTTTTCCTTTAAAGACTTTTCGTTTCTCATCCAAGAAGCTTCTTCAGCTCTGACTGGATGGTGGGGAATGGAAGGATTTATACTCCTTGCAGACAGCTGGTCATTTGCATCCTTTCAGAGAGTCGTGGAGGCCACTTAGAGGTTTATCTGGGTCCTAGGGGGTCACCTGAGTGGTGCAAATGTGTATGGAGCCTTCTTGGAACTGTCCATCTATGTCAAAATTGAATCGCCCTCTGTCAACAGAGGGGGAAGGATACAACACCATCTATCTCCAGTCCTGTTGTGGCCCGTCAGCGGCCTGTGCGGATTGTAGCTGATTCTGACAGCGAGGAGGCTGGTGTGGTGTTGCGCCAGCAGCCTTTGCAGCTGGCACCCGAGTCAGACAGTGAGGAGGCTGGAGAAGATGTGGTGCCAGCGGTGGGGATTCAGCCAGGGCCTTCAGAACCTCCAGAAGCTCCTTTAAGTGAAGAGGACGAAGAGGAGGAGCCTCTTCTCAATGCACTGGCGCGCAGAGCTGCCAAAAGGTAGGAGTGGCTCCTCAGGAGGAGGTCTCCTCGAGAGCAAGGCTTGGGGCTAATTGGCCACTCCCTTAGCCTATTTAAGGAGGAACGCCGACTGAAGCAATTTGTAGGGAACAACTTTAGTTCACTCTACTTTGCGTCTGGATTCTCTGCAAATTGCTTCTGGGCTTTCTGCCAACCTTAGTAAGATTGTGATTACTTTATCTTTGGTTTCTTGTAGGCTGTTAAGAAAGTTTATTAACAGCCTTTGTTTTGAAAAAGACTGAGTTATTTTAGTAAATTAAGTTTTGTACAAACTTTGTGTGTGCTGTATTCTTTGGGATCCATACCTGGGGCAGAACAAGTCCTTTCAACTGGCTGTCTGCAAGGAGTATAAATCCTTCCATTCCCCACCATCCAGTCAGAGCTGAAGAAGCTTCTTGGATGAGAAGGGAAACGTCTTCAAAGAAAAACCAGAAAGTCCAGTTGCCTCTTGAAAAAAAGCCCCATTGGGACAACCATGACCTCGATGACTGAGAACCTCCATAGATATTTCACAACCTTTAAGGCAAGGTTATACCCACTGTCAGATGTTTCTCCTGGCTCTGGATGGTGCATTTCAATTGATGCCCCTCAAGCCAGAAACTCAGACCGTTGGGATATTTTAGGAGCAGCTGGCTTGCCAACTTTTGCTAAGTCAGCTTGTTGGGAAGCCAAAAAGGGGAAATGCTGTGAGCGTGGATAAGCGGCAACTGTGTTGTGTGTTTGTGCTGCTGGTGGCCGATAAAATAAGCAGTTTTGAGATCGATGTCTCTGTGTAGATTCTTTTTTTTTATTTATACATTTTTCTTTACCGTACATTGGTGCTTAGTAAACAGTGCGTTATCTGGGTCAATACTTATATAGCAGTAGTGCTGATATTTGTTTATATATATATTTTTTATTTTATTTATTTATTTTAAATTTATATACCGCCCTTCTCCCTGAGGACTCAGGGCGGTGTACAGCCAGAATTAAAAAACATAAAATACAAATATTAAAAAACAATTAAAATATATATAAATTTGGCCCAAAATTAAAAATACAAACCAATTAAAACATTTAAAATTTCTTCTTAAGCCAGCCCGGCTTGCTGGAAAAAGTGGGTTTTCAGGGCACGGTGGAAGGCACTGAGGTCTTGGATTCTCCTTATCTCTGGGGGCAACTGATTCCAGAGGGTAGGTGCCCCCACAGAGAAGGCCCTCCCCCTGGGGGTCACCAGCCTACATTGATTGGCTGATGGCACCCTGAGAAGGCCCTCTCTGTGGGAGCGCACGGGACAATGGGAGGTCGTCGGTAGCAGCAGGCGGTCTCGAAGATAGCTAGGCCCGATGCCATGGAGTGCTTTAAAGGTGCTAACCAGCACCTTGAAGCGCACCCGGAAGACCACTGGGAGCCAGTGCAGCTCGTGCAGGAGCGGTGTTACATGGGAGCGCCATGCTGCTCCCGTCACTACCCGCGCTGCTGCATTCTGGACCAGTTGGAGCCTCCGGGTGCTCTTCAAGGGGAGCCCCATGTAGAGAGCATTGCAGTAGTCAAGGCAAGAGGTGACGAGGGCATGAGTGACTGTGCACAGGGAACCCTGATCAAGAAAGGGCCGCAACTGGCGAATCAGGCGAACCTGACATATTAATAATCTTTCAACTTCTACCTCTATTATCTAACCATTGATAGAACAAATCCCTGTTAAGAAATATTCTGTATCTTCTTTGTCTTTTATCTTTAGTGTTAACCTATCCTAGGGGTCAGCAACCTGTGGCTCTGGAGCCGCATGTGGCTCTTTCACCCCTCTGCTGCGGCTCCCTGTCACTCAAAATATGCGTCACAACTGCCAATGTGCGACATCCGCTGGCACGCGATTTATTGAGCTTTTCAACCTCTGGTAGGCCAACCATGGATAAATCCAAGAAAAGAAAAGTTTCAGAAGAAAACAGAACGTTTAATTCAACTACAGATGCTAGTTTTGTGGCTGCTCAAGAAATAGTCAAGGCACAGGAAGGGTTTTTGTGATTCCCGGTTGTTTTTTTTCTGTGGGAAATGGGTCCAAATGGCTCTTTGAGTGTTTAAGGTTGGAGACCCCTGACCTTTCCATTTCTGCACATTGTAATATTTTTTTAAATTATACACTGCTCAAAAAAATAAAGGGAACACAAGCAGAAGACATCCGAGATCTGAATGAATGAAATAGCCTTATTAAATACTTTGTTCGTTACATACAGTAGTTTTGTGTTCCCTTTAGTTGTTTGAGCAGTGTATAAACTACTGTATGTAAAGAACAAAGTATTTAATAAGGCTATTTCATTCATTCAGATCTCGGATGTCTTCTGCTTGTGTCCCCTTTATTTTTTTGAGCAGTATATTTTCATCTGTAGGGATTTCCTCATTCTTCCAGTGCTGTGCAAATACAATTCTCGCTGCTGTCAAGACATGCAATATTAAATATATATTCCCTTTGTCATATATTTCTGGTAAGAAAAGGTAAAGGTTCCCCTCGCACATATGTGCTAGCCGTTCCCGACTCTAGGGGGCGGTGCTCATCTCTGTTTCAAAGCCGAAGAGCCAGCGCTGTCCGAAGACGTCTCTGTGGTCATGTGGCCGGAATGACTAAACGCCAAAGGCGCACAGAACGCTGTTACCTTCCCACCAAAGGTGGTCCCTAATTTTCTACTTGCATTTTTTACGTGCTTTCGAACTGCTAGGTTGGCAGAAGCTGGGACAAGTAACTTTTTTTTAAAAAAGTTTTTTTTTTTAAAAAAAAGACCTTTTTTTAAAAATTAATTTTTCTGGTAGTATACCTAACCAAAATATTTCTGACTTTAAATCTATATGTTGCTTTATCATTTTCTCTAGCCATGTATGCATTTTCGTCCTTTTTTTTTTTTTTTTTTTGCCTTTGGACATGTCCACCACATATGATAGTAAGAACCGGGAATCTGGTTACATTTCCAACATTTAAAACAGACATGTTTTTAAACATCTTTGCTAGCCTTGCCGTTGTGTGTTTGTGCTGCTGGTGATCAATAAAACAAGCAGTTTTGAGACCAGTGTCTCAGTGGAGATTCTCAATCATCCAGGTCCTGGTTGTCCCAAAAATGCTTTTTCAAAAGGCAACTGCAGTCTTCAGTTCTGAAGAAGCTTCTTGGATGAGAAGCGAAATATCTTCAAGGGGAAAAAAAGGGAAGACTTATCTTAACGCAAAGGTGCTTTTTTAAAAGGCAACTGGATTTTCTTGGGGTTTTTTTTCCCCTTGAAAATGTTTTGCTTCTCATCCAAGAAGCTTCTTTAGTTCTAACTGACAGGTGAGGAATGGAAGGATTTATATTCCTTGCATTCATCTGGTTGGCTGTCAGCTCTTAGAGCAGGGGTCTCCAACCTTGGCAACTTTAAGCCTGGAGGACTTCAGCTTCCAGAATTCCCCAGCCAGCTTTGGGGAATTAGAGAGTGGTGGAGCTCATGTCAAGGTTTATCCGTACTCTCAGGGTGACCTGAATCAGAGAGCAAATGGGCCTCGAAAATACTTGGGACTGCTGAAAGGACTGTGTTGTAGACGAGAGATCGGTGGTGTCCAGTTTTGAGTTTCAAATCTTTTTACTACTGGTTCTGTGGGCGTGGCTTGGTGGGCGTGGCATGGCTTGGTGGGTGTGGCTTGGTGGGTGTGGCAGGGGAAGGATACTGTAAAATCTCCATTCCCTCTCCAATCCAGGGGAAGGATACTGCAAAATCCCCATTTCTTCCTGATCAGCTGGGACTCAGGAGGCAGAGAATAGATGGAGGTTGGGGCCAGTCAGAATTTTTACTACGGGTTCTCTGAACTACTCAAAATTTCCGCTACCGGTTCTCCAGAACTGGTCCAAACCTGCTGAAACCCACCTCTGGTGGTGTATCCCTGCCCGCATGCCATAAGTTCGCCATCTCAGGTATAGGATTTCCTGCCTGAGCAGGCAGTTGGACTAGAGCCATGATGGCACGCGTGCCACAGGTGGCACACGGAGCCATATCGGCAGGCACATGAGCTCAGCTCCGGCGCACATGCGCCTGCTGGCCAGCTGATTTTCGGGCCTTCTGGGCCCACTGGAAGTCAGCAAACAGGCCTCTGGGGGGTCGGGGATGGGGAAGGCTGTTTTTGCCCTCCCCAGGCTCCTAGAAAGGCTCTGGAGCCCGAGGAGGGCAAAAAATGGGCCTACCAGGACCACCGGGCCATCACGTGCCAAAAGCAGGGGAAGCGTGGTGGTGGGGGTCACACACACATGCACGGGGGTGGGGCAATTAGAATTATGGGTGGGGGCACATGGGCACGTGACCCCTCTCCTGTGTTGTGCCCTGCAATTTGTGAAATGGTTGTTTCGGGTTTGTTTTTTTTTTTTTAGACCGATCCACTAACCAGGCCTTTCTAATCCCCTGCAGAATTGTCATGTCACCTTTCCTGAGGATTGGGCTGTCCAATTTTGACAGCGGCCCCTACCTCCCTTCGCAAGGAGACGTGGTCGATCCGTATTGCGCCGTGATGGTGAAGGAGGCGGTGGAGGCTGGTAAGGAAACAAACACCTCGTTCGGTCAGGACATCATTTGCAGTTGGGTGTGAGCTGAAGGTCTTCTGGGCCCTTGGATTTCAGTGAGAAATTGGAGAGTGTGAGTTTCAATGATAAATTAAGGTATTATTTTCTCTTGGTTTTCGACCTTAACCCCGAAGGAAGGCTCTGAATCTCAATGAGGAAAGAAGAGCCAGAGAAGCGCTATTTAATCTTTTTCACGCCGGTCGCTTTCCAGCTCAAAGTTATCCACTTCTCAAACTGTCTTTTTTTAAAAAACAAAAACAAAACCCAGATCTCCATTTATCATTAAAGGAGAATATTTGTAGTTCAGGCTGCAAATGAGGATTCTTTGGTGGTTTCTGAGCTTGGGTGTTTTCTTGCAGATGTTTCATGACCCAGCTAGAATGGGAATTCTATTCTATTCTATTCTATTCTATTCTATTCTATTCTATTCTATTCTATTCTATTCTATTCTATTCTATTCTATTCTATTCTATTCTATTCTATTCCATTCCATTCCACTCTACCCTACCCTACCCTACCCTACCCTACCCTACCCTACCCTATTCTATAGGTAATCCCCGGGTTACGAGCATTGCCTTAGTGAACGCTTAAAGTTACGCAATCAGCGCCCCCTAGTCTTTTCCAACAAGGCCCTAAACTACGAATCTTGCAGCAGCACGGCAGTTATTCGCCTTTATGAATGACTGCAGAGGTTCTGCAACATTTGTCCAGCATATTGCTGGCCAAAATAGAGCTTCCGGGGGCTGGATCCGAGCCTCCGAGGCTCCGTTCGGCCCTCCGTGGGCCTCCCCTGATCTGTTACAGGCCAAAATGGAGCTTCCCGGGGCCGGATCTGAGCCTCCAAGGTGCCGTTCGGCCCTCCACCACCTCCCCCGGCCTGTTACAAGTCGAGATGGAGCTTCCCGGGGGCAGATCCGAGCCTCCGAGCCTCCATTCGGCCCTCTGCAGGCCTCTCCCGACCTGTTGCAAGCTGAAATGGAGCTTCCCTGGGCTGGATCTGCCCCCCGGAAGCTCGATTTCATCCTGCCACGGGTTGGGGGAGGCCTTTGGATGCTCGAATGGGGCAATGTGTAAATGTTACAGAGCCTTTGTGGTTGTTCGTAAGCGCGAACAACTGACGTAGTGCTGCAAGATTTGTAGTTTCGGGTCTTCTTTGGAAACATTAGGGGGCGCTGATCTCGTAACTTCGAACATTTGCTAAGGGAAGTCTCATACACTTTTAAGGTTTAAAGTCAGGGGCGTCCACAGCAGTGGTGAAATCCAATTTTTTTTTTACTACCGGTTCTGTGGGCGTAGCTTGGTGGGCATGGCTTGGTGGGCATGGCAGGAAGGATACTGCAAAATCTCCATTTCCACCCCACTCTGGGGCCAGCCAGAGGTGGTGTTTGCTGGTTCTCTGAACTACTCAAAATTTCCGCTACCGGTTCTCCAAACTGCTCAAAATTTCCACTACCGGTTCTCCAGAACCTGTCAGAACCTGCTGGATTTCACCCCTGGTCTATAGGTATGAACAGAAAAGTCAATATGGTGTCTACAATGATGAATTTGAAGCTCCACCCACTTTTTAAATGCTTGTTGCATGTAAAACACAGATTTGTTGTGGCCACCAGCTTGGGACTAAACCTGCTGGCATCCATGTTAGAAATGTTCTACAGGGAGTCCTTGACTTACAACTATGATGTCAGCACCTCAAGCTGCATTTACTCTAGTGCTGACATAAGAAGGAGAAGGGAGGAGTCTGGAAAGGGACGTTTGACTTTTCACCTACTTATTTTCCCTGGAGATAACATCCCCTAGGAGATGGGATGGGAGGGGGGAAATTCCTTTGAGCTGGAGCAGTAGATTAGGGGTAGAATGACTTGGAAGATGGCCAATGAGTGCAGGGGAGTGGGGAACGGAAAGGGAGGGTTTTGGGTCTGGAAGTCAGTGTTGGCTTCTATGGAGTCGGATTTAGAATGTTGTGCTTAATAAATAGGAGTTATTCTTTAAAGACTTTGTTTGAAATGCAATTTATTTGAGACGACCTCGAAACCTGACACATCCATTTAGTGACCGTTCAAAGTTACAACGGCACTGAAAAAAAGGGACTTCTGACTGTTTTTCATGCTTACGACCATTTCAGCATCACCGTGGTCATGTGATCAAAACTCGGACGCTTGGAAACTGGCATGTACTTACGACGGTTGCAGTGTCCTGGGGTCATGTGTGATTCCCATTTGCGACTTTCTGACAAGCAAAATCAAAAGGGGAAGCCAGATTCACTTAACAACCGTGTTTGCTATCTTAACGACGGCATTGATTCACTTAAGCACTGTGGCAAGAAAACTCGTAAAACGGGGCAAAACTCGCTCAACAACCGTCTCGTTTGGTCAGTCGCAGAAATTTTGGCGTCAGTCGCGGCCGTAACTCAAGGACAACCTGCAAATCGCGCCGATAAAG